>NC_034199.2:17820714-18098214 GCF_002021735.2 Oncorhynchus kisutch
CCAACAATCTCTGTCTCACTTTCCCGATCAATTTCTTCTAAAATTGTGTGTACATCTGTATATCTAGACTTAGATTTAGCTTTCCCTGACTTAGTCACCATACTGATTGATATATAAACAGCTGAAGATGCGCTTTACCAAAACAGTGCTGTGGGTAACATGCGTGGCTCCTTCCGGTATGAATCTTCAATGGCGAATGATCCTCTATACGCCGGAGTTTACAACATGGGTTGGTCTTCCAACACATAAACATTACATATTGCCGTTTACCTCAGCTCATTGGCTATCTACCAAGCTAGATGTCAAGACAATCAGTGGTCATTGGGTTAAAATACAGTCAATCAATGAAACAGCGGTCATATCATTGGTGCACAATGATGTCCTTTCTTGTTGTCTTCAAATCGGTTTCTTTCAGTCAATACGTCCCGCGAAATGACCCATCAGGTTTGGTTGTGTTACAGGTTTGGTTGCGCAGAGAGGTTAAACCAAAGGATCATGGAATATCCAAGGCTTGGTTGTGTTACAAACAAACCAGTTGATTGCAATGAAACCAAACATGACTGGAAAAGTCACGTTTAGTGTGTGTATTTACATCGAATGTGTCATCGGAAATGGAATGAGACGGAATTCACGACACAAGCAGTTCACAAAATGTTTTGCGTTAGGCTCGTGTTAGGCTACAAAAATAGATTTTAATAATTCATTGTGCAACAATGAGCATTGGGTTTGCAAACAGAGGAAGATCGTCAAAGGTAAACAATTAATTTTATTGCAGTTTGTGATTTTATTACGACTGTGCTGGTTGAAATAGTTGTTTTTTATGGGGCTCTATCCTCAGATAATCGCATCGTATTCTTTCGCAGTAAATCCTTTTTTAAATCTGACAACGCAGTTGGATTAGCATGATTCTAGGCTTTCGAAACATGTGAGACACTTGCATTTTCATGAATGTTTAATATGACTATTTATGTAGCGATCACCGTATGTTGTCGAATTTCATCCCGCTAACGGGTTCGTTGCGCAGAGAGGTTAAACCAAAGGATCCTGGTATATCCAAGGCCTGAGGTCAGCTGCCTTTGGCCTAAAGAGCAGGAACCTGGACTTCATAAAAGAATAGGAAATGCAGACATTGTCATCCTACAAAAAACATTGTATAGAGGAGATGGACCCACTGGTTGCCCTCTAGGTTACTGAGAGCTGTAATGGTAGTCCCATCCACCAAACTACCAGGTGTGAAACAGGGAAGAGACTCAGGGGGTATGCTAATTTGGTAAAGAGCAGACCTAACTCACTCTATTAAATGAATGAAAACAGGCGCATTTTACATCTGGCTAGAAATTCAAAAGGAAATGATCTCAGCAGAGAAAAATGTCCTCCTGTATGCTACCTATATCCCCCACTAGAATCCCCATTCCAGGTCCAGGGACATGTACTAGTCTGTGGCGACCTAATTGCCAGAAGTGGACAAGAACCTGACACACTCAGAACAAAGGGGGACAAACACCTACCTGGAGGTGACAGCATTCCCTCCCTCATATGCCCCCCTAGGCACAACTATGACAACATAATCAACAAAAACGGCTCACAACTCCTGCAGTTCTGTCACATGCTGGTTATGTACATAGTCAATGGTAGGCTTTGAGGGGACTCCTATGGTAGGTACACCTATAGCTTATCTCTTGGCAGTAGTACTGTAGACGACTTTATCACTGACCTCAACCCAGAGCCTCTCAGAGTGTTCACATGCCAATAAAGCCCACTGACACCTCTATCAGATCACAGCAAAATCACTGTCTACTTGAACAGAGCAATACTCAATCATGAGGCATCAAAGCCAAAGGAACTGAATAATATTAAGAAATGCAATAGATGGAAGGAAAGTAGTGTGGAAACTTACCTAAAAACAATTAGGCAACAACAAATTCAATCCCTTTTAGACAACTTCCTGTACCAAACATTCCAATGGAATAGTGAAGGTGTAAACTAAACAGTATATTTGACCTCTCAGCTTCCTTATCAAATCTAAAAATGTAAAAACAGAAAAATGAAGAAAATTAACAACGATGACAAATGGTTTGATGAAGAATGCAAAAACCTAAGAAAGAAATTGAGAAACCTATCAAGCCAAAAACAGAGAGAGCCAGAGAACCTGAGCCTATGCCTTCACTATGGTGAATCACTAAAACAATACAGAAATACACTACGGAAAAAGAAGGAACAGCACATCAGAAGTCAGCTCAATGTAATTGAAGAATCCATAGACTCTAATCACTTCTGGGAAACACTAAATAAACAACACGAAGAGTTATCTATCCAGAATGGAGATGTATGGGTAAACCACTCCTTCAATCTTTATTGGCCCTATAACAAAGAACAAACAGCAAAAAAATATACATGATCAAATACAAATCTTAGAATCATCTATAAAAGACTTCCAGAACCCACTGGATTCTCCAATTACATTGAATGAACTACAGGACAAAATACAAACCCTCCAACCCAAAAAGGCCTGTGGTGTTGATGGTATCCTCAATGAAATGATGAAATATACAGACTATAAATTCCAATTGGCTACACTTAAACTCTTAAACATCATCCTTAGCTCTGGCATCTTCCCCAATATTTGGAAGCAAGGACTGATCACCCTAATCCACAAAAGTGGAAGCAAATTTGACCCCAAGAACTACCGTGGGATATGTGTCAACAGCAACCTTGGAAAAATCCTCTGCATTATCATTAAAAGCAGACTGGTTCATTTCCTCAGTGAAAACAATGTGCTGAGCAAATGTCTTTTTTTAAAACCAAATTACCGTACAACAGACCACGTATTCACCCTGCACACCCTAATTGACAAACAAACAAACTAAAAAAACAGCAAAGTCTTCTCATGCTTTGTTGATTTCAAAAACGGCTCAATTTGGCATGAGGGTCTGCTATACAAATTGATGAGAAGTGGTGCTGTTGGAAAAACATGCAACATTATAAAATCCATGTACACAAACAAGTGTGCGGTTAAAATTGGCAAAAAGCCCAAGGCCTTGGGGTGAGACAGGGATGCAACTGAAGCCCTACCCTCTTCAACATATATATCAACGAATTGCCAAGGGCAGTAGAACAGTCTGCAGCACCCAGCCTCACCCTACTATAATCGGAAGTCAAATGTCTACTGTTTCTGATGATCTGGTGCTTCTGTTACCAACCAAGTAGGGCCTGCAGCAGCACCTAGATCTTCTGCACAGATTCCGTCAGACCTGGGCCCTGACAGTAAATCTCAGTAAGACAAAAATAATGGTGTTCTAAAAAAGGTAAAAAACAAATTCCATCTAGACACCGTCGCCCTAGAGCAGTGGTTCCCAAATGTTTTATAGTCCTGTACCCCATCAAACATTCAACCTCCAGCTGCATACAGGGTCAGCACACTCTCAAATGTTGTTTTTTTGCTATCATTGTAAGTCTGCCACACACACACACTGTACGATACATTTATTAAACATAAGAATGAGTCTAAGTTCATTGAAAATTGTGAATTACTCACCACAGGTTAATGAGAAGGGTGTGCTTGAAAGGATGCACATAACTCTGCAATGTTGGGTTGTATTGGAGAGAGTCTCAGTCTTGAATTATATCATTTTCCACACACAGTCTGTGCCTGTATTTAGTTTTCATGTTAGTGAGGGCCGAGAATCCACTCTCACATAGGTACGTGGTTGCAAAGGGCATCAGTGTCTTAACAGCACAATTTGCCAAGGCAGGTTACTCTGAGCTCAGCCCATTCCAGAAATCTGGCAGTGGCTTCTGATTAAATTACATTTTCACAAAATTGCTTGTTGCAATTTCAATGAGGCTCTCTTGTTCAGATATCGGCAAGTGGACTGGAGGCAGGGCATGAAAGGGATAATGAATCCAGTTGTTTGTGTCATCCGTTTCGGGAAAGTACCTGCGTAATTGCACACCCAACTCACTCAGGTCCTTCTCTATATATCACATTTGACATTGTCCATAAGCTTGAGTTCATTTGCACACAAAAACTCATACAATGATGGAAAGACCTGTGTGTTGTCCTTGTTAATGCAGACAGAGAAGAGCTCCAACTTCTTAATCATAGCCTAAATTTTGTCCCGCACATTGAATATAGTTGCGGAGAGTCCCTGTAATTCTAGATTCAGATCATTCAGGTGAGAAAAAACATCATGATGCACTCGGTCAGACAATTGAAAATTATGGTCAGTAAAGAGAGTGTGTTGTTATTTCGCTGAACACTAGATGGTTTAATTTATTTTTTGGCAGTGAAACGAGGCTACTTAGGCGAGAAAAAAACCTCACCCAAATGTATAGCCCCTGTTTGAAAATGTATTTATTTTTTAATAAAAAAAAAAATGTGAATCACAAATATACTGTTTTATTTGGGGTACCCCCAATGGCATTTCCCAGTTTGGGAATACATGCCCTAGAGCACACAAAAACTATACATACCTCAGCATAAAAATCGGCGCCACAGGTAACTTCCACAAAGCTGTGAACGAGCTGAGAGACAAGGCAATAAGGGCCTTCTATGCCATCAAAAGGAAGATAAAATTCATCATACAATTAGGATCTGGCTAAAAATACTTTAATCAGTTATAGAACCCATTGCCCTTTATGGTTGTGAGATGTGGGGTCTACTCACCAACCAAGAATTCACAAAATGGGACAAACACCAAATTGAGACACTGCATGCAGAATTCTGCTAAATATCCTCAGTGTACAACGTAAAACACCACACAATGCATGTAGAGCAGAATTAGACCGGTACCCGCTAATGATCAAAATCCAGACAAGAGCCGTTAAATTCTACAACCACCTAAAAGGAAGCGATTCCCAAACCTTCCATAACAAAGCCATCACCTACAGAGAGATCAACCTGGAGAAGAGTCCCCTAAGCAAGCTGGTCCTGGGGCTCTTTTCACAAACACAAACAGACCCCACAGAGCCCTAGGACAGCAACACAATTAGACCCAACCAAATCATGGGAAGACAAAAAGATAATTACTTGACACATTGGAAAGAATTAACAAAAAACAGAGTGAACTAGAATGCTATTTGGCCCTAAACATAGAGTACACAGTGGCAGAATACCTGACCACCGTGATTGACCCAAACTTAAGGAAAGCTTTGACAATGTACAGACTCAGTAAGCATAGCCTTGCTATTGAGAAAGGCCACCATAGGCAGACCTGGCTCTCAAGAGAAGACAGACTATGTGCACACAGCCCACAGAATGAGGTGGAAACTGAGCTACACTTCCTAACCTCCTGCCAAATGTATGACCATATTAGAGACACATATTTCCCTCAGATTACACAGATTCACAAAGAATTTGGAGAAAAAAAACTCAATTTTGATAAACGTCCATATCTACTGGGGGAAATATCACAGTGTGCCATCACAGCAGCAAGAATTGTGACCCGTGGCCACCAGAAAATGGCAACCAGTGAAGAACAAACACCATTGTGATTACAATTCATATTTATGTATATTTATTTTCCTGTTTGTACTTGAACTATTTGCACATCGTTTGAAATGTCTTTATTCTTTTGGAACTTCTGTGAGTGTAAAGTTTACCGATAATTGTATTGTTTATTTCACTTCTCTTTATCTACTTCACTGGCTTTGGCAATGTTAACATATGTTTCACATGCCAATAAAGCCCTTAAATTTAATTGAATTTAATTGAGAGAGAGAGAGAGAGAGAGAGAGAGAGAGAGAGAGAGAGAAAATGGGGGGAGTAAGGAAGATGGCGGATGTTGAAAAAAACTCACTTGATTGTAGTACCTTTTTATCCATTTTGTCTGCTGAATGTTCTGGATTGTAAATGTGCACACTCTCTCATAAAATGTCTCTCTCGCTCGCTCTTTCTCTCTCCCACTTTGTAAAGTTAACTGCAGGTGCCAAAAGAAGAACCCACATCTATAATTAGCCTAAAGAGGTACCAAGTCGCCACCCACGCACGAGGGGGAAAATGAATGATGTAGCATAATTGCACGTTGAGTGGGTTCAAGCGGAAATCCCTATGTTTGAGGACTAAACTGGTTACCTTTCCCATAGTGTGAAAGGTAAAGCCTAGCCAGCATAGAGCTAGTGGCTAGTCCTATACCGTCCTCCCTGCCCTACAGACACTGCAGAGCAGCCAGGGAGAAGAGGGAGGAAGACAATTGAGATGAGAGCCAGCAGTGGCACCAGACATAATTACAGACATACATTGAGAGAGAGAGAGAGAGACAGAGAGGCGAGGAATGGAGGGGAGGAGTCATTAAAGACAGACAGAGCAACACTGCAAAAGAAAATGTAAAGTGAGTGAAACGGAGAGCAAGAGCAAAAAAAAAGAAAGACAAGACACTCCTTACAAATCTCCACCAGATTGTCAGTTTATTTTCCACGAGTCCATCCCGACTTTATTTTACCTCAGTGACCTGAAAGTATAAACCATCTCTCTGCTTTGGTCAATGCCTTAACATCCCTGTCTACTGGTGACTAAATGTAGCCTGTATCACAGCACCATAGTTCTAGCCACAGTTCCTTGTCCCGGCATTACTGCAGCCTTACCCTTACTGTAGTGTGACGGCAGTATAAATAGTCAAGGAACAAACAACTGCAACATAGTTGACTGAGAAGACAGTACAGCTTGTCTTTATAAATGTGAGGTCATTCTGCAAAATCAACTTGTTAATACATAAGCCTGCGCCTTTAATCAAACTATCAGTTTTCCCAAGCCTATTTTGAATGACATACGTTACTTGTGCTGAACCATGTGCCATGCATGGGAAGCTTTGACAGCAAAGTATCAGACAGTTTTAAGATAAAACCAGTCAACAAATTGTCGAATATGTTGCCAATCTCTCTGAGTTGCAGAGTTGACAGTATAGTGGTCATTAGCGATACTGCAATCTATATTCACTCTGAATATTTAAAAAAAATATTTTCCACCCTTTTTATCAGCACTGTTATAAAATCAAGAGCCAATGACAGCACTGCTAATGTATTTCACAAACAAGCAGTTGGGAAGGAAATGCACTTGGGCTTGTATGGGTTCAGGGTAAACCAAGTTTCCAGACCCCCCCCCCCCCAACCCTCCATCACACACACACGCGCCACAACCACCATCATCACCCTAACACATCAAAAGTGGTGCCTATTGATAGTAGTTGCTAGGTAACCAATCTCCAATCTTAATCTCCGTTTGTAGAGAGGGAGCAAACGGGCCGTGAGGAGTGAGCTCTGACGTCACTTAAGGGGTTGATTGTGGTTGTTCAAGAGCTAAGACACACATAAACACACTCCAGACAAAGAATGGGGTCAAACTGTGCACCATGGTGCCAGAGCTGTTGAAATTAGACATTCACATCCAGTAAATATTGACTCTACAAAGCAAATGTTTAACTTTGTGCTCCTTCAAGTGACTGCACTTTTGATTTATGCTAAGGGGACAGTTTAGTCGGTGACACAGTAACCTCAGTCCAGCCTCGCATCAATCCCTCTACACTCTACACTTCATATAAACTCAAACCTGAACATATGCTGAATCGGCTGCCAATTTGCCAGCTCAGCAGTCTTATGGCCAGGTCTTATCATAACTATATTGAGAAGAACAAAATAATTGACATTTGATGTAAGCCTGTGGGTGATTCTTATCTGACCCGTAACAGAGAATTAGTATTTTCCTGAAGGTTGTGGCAGTCAGGCCCATCTTGATATTAAGGTGAGGTCACCTGCTGAATGTCTGTCACACTGTCTCTCTTTGTGTGTGTGTGTGTGTGCAGACGTGTGTGTGTGTATTTGTGTTAGTAGCAAATACCTTGTCAAGGCAAACAAATGATCTAATGTCTCTGTCACCCAATGATGTGGTAAGCTAACATGGTCGCCCCGCACTTAGGCAAATGTCCCAAATGTCATATAATAGTTGCACCTCAGTTCAACTATAAAATAAAAAAATATTTTTTTTAAACAATACCAACACTAGGTTGATGATTAGGAAGGCCAGAGAGGGAACTGTTTAGTTGTTAATCATCTGTCTACCTTGTACAAATACGTACCTGGACTTGAATTGATTGTGTTTATTTACCATCTGGATTGTTTCTCTGTCAACATTAAATATATATTTCACATGAAGTACAGGTAACTACCAAAATAAAGGAAACACCATAGTATAGCTGCCAGAACAGCTTCAATGCATCTTGGCATAGATTCTACAAGTGTCTGGGCCACTATTGGAGGGATGCGACACCATTCTTCCATGAGACATTCCATCACTTGGCGTTTTGTTGCTGGTTGTGGAAAACGCTGTCTGAGGAGCCACTCCAGAATCTCCCATAAGTGATCAATTGGGTTGAGATCTGATGACTGACACACACACAAACACACACACAAAACCCCTTATGTTCCTTGGAGACCCATCTTTCAAAGTCACTTAGATCTCTTCTTCTAGCCATGCCAGCTAAAATAATGTGCAACTGAACATTTTAATGCATGACCCTAACTTAAGCATGATTGGATGCTAATTGTTTAATTATTTCAGGAACCACACCTGTGTGGAAGCACCTGCTTTCAACATACTTTGTATCACTCATTTACTGAAGTGTTTCCTTTATTTTGGCAGTTGCCTGTACCTAGACCAAACAACAACAAAAACAAAAAAATTGCACACTAATAATTCGATTTTAAACTGATTATGGCTGTGTATGGCATTAGCCATGTAAACACCTTACTCTGCTTATCTTAATAGGCGTAAGGTCAAAATTGAAGTAAGCATACGTTGATTAAAACACCTGGTTTTCTGATTAATAATTATGACATGTAAACAGCTTAATCTGTGTTCAAGTAGTAAATATGATCTGCCCATGTGTCAGCACCAGTATCGCAAGCCTCCCACTTATCCGCAATTGAAGTGAGTTCTGAAAAACTGAAAGTATGCATCTTAGAAATAGTTGTCACGTACAAACGTTATATGTCCGAACTTAAAATAAAAAAATCTTCGCAAAAATAACATGGTCATTGAGTTAGATTGTTCATTTTGGTTGCCGATCTTCTGCATTTATCAAAAGTCCCACCAGGTAGACTGATTTCAGATGTGTCATATAAAACATATTACTAGGCAAATCGTTCATCTTGCAAAGCTTGTAAATGTTTTAAACAAACTATTATTAATCTGACTATCCAGAATAATTGTAATGTGTGCATGTAACTGGGATTAGTGCTAAATCCTTTGTACTGTAAAGACCAAAGCATAAAATTTTGTGTCTGTTTTTATTTATTTTTATTCACAATTTATTTTCTTAAAAAAAATAAAAAAAAATGCCATAGCCAGTCAACATTGAGAGTCTACATTGAGGCACTGGCCACTAGAAGTCAGATCCTACATGGATCCCAAGGGAAAACCAAAGGAGTCTCCTCAGAGGAGGAAGGGGAGGACCATCCTAATCAGTGACTCATAAAAATAGAAATAGTAAAACATTTAAACAGTTATCCTTTTTCGGTGAAACGATACTAAATATATTCATGTCACCAAATACAGTGCATTCTGAAAGTATTCAGACTGTTTGACTTTTTCCACATTTTATGACGTGGCTTTATGGCTTTATTCTAAAATGAATAACATTTCTTGTGTCATCAATCTACACACAATACCCCATAATGACAAAACAAAATATATACAGTTGAAATTGGAAGTTTACATACACCTTAGCCAAATACATTTAAACTCAGTTTTGCACAATTCCTGACATGTAATCCTAGTAAAAATTCCCTGTTTTAGGTCAGTTAGGATCACCACTTTATTTTAAGAATGTGAAATGTCAGAATAATAGTAGAGAATTATATATTTCAGCTTTTATTTCTTTCATCACATTCCCAGTGGGTCAGAAGTTTACATACACTCAATTAGTATTTGGTAGCATTGCCTTTAAATTGTTTAACTTGGGTCAAACGTTTCGGGTAGCCTTCCACAAGCTTCCTACAATAAGTTGGTTGAACTTTAGCCCATTCCTCCTGACAGAGCTGGTGTAACTGAATCAGGTTTGTGGGCCTCCTTGCTCGCACAAGCTTTTTCAATTCTGCCCACACATTTTCTATGGGATTGAGGTCAGGGCTTTCTGATGACCACTCCACCTTGACATTGTTGTCCTTAAGCCATTTTGCCACAACTTTGGAAGTATGCTTGGACTCATTGTCCATTTGGAAGACCCATTTGCGACCAAGCTTTAACTTCCTGACTGATGTCTTGGGATGTTGCTTCAATATATCCACGTAATTTTCCTACATCATGATGCCATCCATTTTGTTAAGTGCACCAGCCCCTCCTGCAGCAAAGCATCCCCACAACGTGATGCTGCCACCCCCGTGTTTCACGGTTGGGATGGTGTTCTTCTGCTAGCAAGACTCCCCCTTTTTCCTCCAAACATAACGATGGTCATTATGGCCAAACTGTTCTATTTTTGTTTAATCCGACCAGAGAACATTTCTCCAAAAAGTACAATCTTTGTCCCCATGTGCAGTTGCAAACCATAGTCTGGCTTTTTATGGTGGTTTTGGAGCAGTAGCTTCTTCCTTGCTGAGTGCCTTTTCACGTTGATATAGGACTTGCTTTACTGTGGATATCCTCTCTTGTGTAGGGGGCAGTATTTTCACCTCTGGATGAAAGCGTGCCCAAAGTAAACTGCCTGTTACTCAGGCCCAGAAGCTAGGATATGCATATAATTGGTAGGAGGCAGTTTACTCTGGGCACGCTTTTTGTCCAAATGTGAAAATGCTGCCCCCTATCCTTAAGAAGTTAATCCAACCACTGTCAGATTTCAAAAAGGCTTTACGGCAAAAGCATACCATGTGATTATCTGAGGACAGCGCCCTGCATACACCATCAATAAAAACATTTTCCAAACCAGCAGATCTTCCTCTGTTTTCAATCCCAACAAATGGTCATCTTGTTCGATAAAGTCCCAAAAAACTCAGTTTAGTTGGCGTGCTTGATTCTGTAATCCACCCGTTCCACTCGTTCAACGTGCAGACAAAGGAATCCAAAAAGTTACCGGAAAACTTCGTCAAAACAAGTCAAACAATCCTCAGGTACCCTAATATGTAAATAAACAATACAATTTAAGACGGAATGTAGTATGTTCAATTCTGGAGATAAATAACGAAGTGCGCACCCTCATCCACGTGCACCACAAGATTACAGTCCAAATGAGAGTCCATCTTGAAAAACTACAGCTACTCACTCATTTTTCAAAAAACAAGCCTGAAACCCTTTCTAAAGCCTGGTGAAAGGAACTGCAATCTGGGAGGAATTCCTTTTAATATCCCATAGACAAGCATTGGAATGGCCAGTGACCTCAAATAATTCCGGATGGATTCTCCTTGGGTTTTCACCTGCCATATCAGTTCTGTTATACGCACATACGTTATTTTACAACTTCAGAGTGTTTTCTATCCAATGCTAACAATTATATGCATATCCCAGCCTCTGGGCCTGAGTAACAGGCAGTTTACTTTGGGCACGTCAGTCATCCGAACATCCGAATACTGCCCCCTAGCCTTAACGTTTTATGGCTGGGGGCAGTATTGAGTAACTTGGATGAATAAGGTTCCCAATGTAAACGGCCTACTCCTCAGTCTCAATTGCTAATATATGTATATTATTATTAGTGTTGGATAGAAAACACTCCAAAGTTTCTAAAACTGTTTGAATGATGTCTGTGAGTATAACAGAACTCATATGACAAGCAAATTCCTGAGAAGAAATCAAAACAGGAAGTGAGATATCTGTGCTTTGTATGTATTCACCAGAGTCCCCAATGAAATCCCCTTGAGACATGAATGATGTTGCACTGCCTAGGGGTTCCACTAGATGTCAACCATCAATAGAAATTATAATGAGGCTTCAATGTTGTTGTGGGAGTGAATGAGAGCAGAATATATCAGCTGTCCATCAAGCAGCCATTTTGTGATTTTTCCTCATGGTACCCACTTGCTTTCCATGGCTCACGAAGACGAGAAGGAATACTCCGGTTGGAACTTTATTGAAGCTATATGTTAAACACATCCTAATTATTGATTCTGTACTTAGTTTGAAATGTTTCATCGACTGGTAATATTCCTTTTTGAAGTTTTTGTCCGATATAACGTTGGCCAGAATTAGCGTTTGGATATGTATACCAAACCCGCTAACAAAAGAAGGTATTTGGACATAAATAACGGACATTTTCGAACAAAACAAACATTTCTTGTGGACCTGGGATTCCTGGTGTGCTTTCTGATGTAGATCATCAAAGGTAAGGGAATATTTATCATGTAATTTCTTGTTTATGTTGACGCCATCTTTGCGGCTGTGGTGTTTTTACTTTTGAGTGCAGTCTCAGATTATTGCATGCGTTTCTTATTCTGTAAAGTTTTTTTAAAATCTGACACAGCGGTTGCATTAAGGTGTGGTATGTCTATAATTCCTTGTGTATAACTTGTATTATAATCTACATTTATGATAAGTATTTCTGTTGAATGATGTGGCTATGCTAAATCACTTGTTTTTGGAACTAGTGAATCTAACGCGCCAATGTAAACTCAGATTTTTTTATATAAATATGAACTTTATCAAACAAAACATGCATGTATTGTGTAACATGAAGTCCTATGAGTGTCATCTGATGAAGATAAATCAATGTTAGTGGTACATTTTATCTTTTTCTGTTTTTTTCTGAATGCTATACTTTGCTGGAAAATGGCTGTGCTTATTGTGGTTTGGTGGAGACCTAACATAATCGTTTGTAGTGCTTTCGCTGAAATTCCTATTTGAAATCGGACACTTTGGTGGGATTACCAACGAAAATAGATTTAAAATGATATAAGACACATGTATGTTTTAGGAATTGTAATTCTGAGATTTCTGTGGTTTGAATATTAGCGCCCTCTATTTTCACTGGTAGTTGTCATATCGATCCCGGTATCGGGATTGCAGCCATAACAGGTTTTAAGACTAATTAAAAATACATTTGTGGAGTTGTTGAAAAACGAGTTTTAATGACTCCAACCTAAGTGTATGGAAACTTCCGACATCAACTGTATATACTTTTTTGCAAATTTTAAAATAAAAAAATATCACATTTGCATAAAAATCCAGACCCTTTACTCAGTACTTTCTTGAACCATCTTTGCCAGCGATTACAGTCTCGAGTATTCTTGGGTATGACGCTACAAGCTTGTCACAACTGTATTTGGGGAGTTTCTTCCATTCTTCTCTGCAGATCCACTCAAGCTCTGTCCAAGCTCTTGCAGAATGAACTGATGTTGTCCATCCATTCAAAGGATCAGAGAATAAATCGAGTACTGAAAGCATAACCTACAGCTAACTAGCACTGCAGTGGATGAAGTGTGGTGAGTTGTTGACTCAAAGAGAGAGAAATACTGTAACGGCCATTGTTGGTGGTGGAAGAAGAGGAGGATCAATGCGCTGCATGGTAAGTGTCCATATTGATTTAATAGAATAAATGAACACTCAACAGAAAACAATAAAGCGACAACGAACTAAACTAAACAGTCCTGTACGGTAAATACACAAAACACAGAACAGAAAATAATCACCCACAACTCAAACAGGTGAAAACAGGCTACAACGATTGACAGCTGCCTCTGATTGAGAACCATACCAGGCCAAACACAGAAATCCCAAATCATAGAAAAAAGAACAGACTGCCCACCCCAACTCACGCCCTGACCATACTAAAACAAAGACAATACAAAGGAACTAAGGTCAGAATGTGACAGTCCCCCTTCCCAAAGGTGCGGACTCCGGCCGCGAAACCCAAACCTATTGGGGAGGGTCTGGGTGGGCGTCTGTCCGTGGTGGCGGCTCTGGCGCGGGACGTGGACCCCACTCCACCATAGTCTTTGCCCGCTTCTTTCCCTGCCTCAGTGACGCCTTTAGAGCGGCAACCCTCGCCGCCGACCTCGAACTGGGGACCCTAGCAACGGGTCCCGAATGGACGGGAGATTCCGGCAGCACTAGACGGACGGGAGATTCCGGCAGCACCAGACAAGCGGGAGATTCCGGCAGCTCTGGAGTGAAAGGCGATTCCGGCAGCACCGGATGGCTCTAGCAGCTCCTGACTGACGGGCGGTTCTGGCAGCTCAGGACATGCGGGAGACTCTGGCAGCTCAGGACAGGCGGGAGACTCTGGCAGCTCAGGACAGGCGGGAGACTCTGGCAGCTCAGGACAGGCGGGAGACTCTGGCAGCTCAGGACAGGCGGGAGACTCTGGCAGCTCAGGACAGGCGGGAGACTCTGGCAGTGCTGGACAGGCAGGAGCACCTGTAGTGCTTTCGCTGCCTCCAGCTCTGCCTTGGGGAGGCGATATTCTCCCGGCTGTACCCAGGGTCCTTTGCCATCCAAGATCTCCTCCCAAGTCCAGGAGTCTTGAACCCGCTGCTCCTGGGTACCATGCTGCTTGGTCCAGTTGTGGTGGGTGATTCTGTAACGGCCGTTGTTGGTGGTGGAAGAAGAGGAGAACCAATGCACAGCATTGATTTAATAGAATAAATTAACACTCAACAGAAAACAATAAAGCGACAACGAACGAAACAAAACAGTCCTGCATGGTGAATACACAGAACAGAAAATAATCACCCACAACTCAAGGGTGAGAACAGGCTACCTAAGTATGGTTCTCAATCAGGGACAACAGAACTCATATTGACATCTGCCTCTGGTTGAGAATCATACCAGGCCAAACACAGAAATCCCAAATCATAGAAAAAAGAACATAGACTGCCTACCCCAACTCACGCCCTGACCATACTAAAACAAAGACAAAACAAAGGAACTAAGGTCAGAACGTGGCAAATACAATAGTTAAACAGTTTTGAATAAATTAAGAAGAAACTTCAGATAGAGAAAGAGACAGCTACCTTTATTTCATTGTATTTTTTCTTCTTCTTAGTTAACCTTTCACTTAGCTAGCTAATGCAGCTAATTTATCCTACTCAACAACCTGACTCAAAAAGAGAGCAATGATATTTATGTTAGCTAGAAGGCTAAGGCTATCCAACACTGCAACTTTGAAGTCAAGTTTTTGATTAATTTAATGCCACCGGGGCACATCGGTCTAACTGCTAAACTGCTTGCAGTCCACTGTATTGCATGATTGTACACATGGAATGGATTGTGGATTTACTAACGTGTTAGTTCCCATAGCTATGTTGACTATGATGTTAGCTAATATGGTGGAAAATGATGTACTGTAGGCTGTGTAGCAGCTAGCATTAGCGGTTATGGTATGAAGGTTTGGCTTCCAGAGTTTTTTTTGCCTGGTCACAGACAGCTGTTGTGTTGTGCACTGAAGTCCACAAGCAAAGTGAAAAGGTGAGAGGAGGAATTATACAAATGAGCCAAGTGTTGATGCTGACATGCATAGTGTGTGGCTGCTATGAAAGTCAACTGTGTGCTGGTGATCAGGGGTGGAACGTTTTGCAATTGTTTGGACTAATGATTAATCAGATGCAGGCAGGAGTGTGCAAAGCAGTATTGTATGTATCACTGTCTGTCACCTTGAATACTCCAATTTGTCTCTCGCCCTGTGCACCTACGTTATAAACTTTCATTTGTAGGTTGTAGCAACCTCATGATAGTTGTACGGTAAATTTGAGTATCATGTAATAGCCTAAACCTATTGATGATACATTTAGCTGGGTAAATGGAATATGAATGACAGTCATACAATATTCTGTAATAGAAATAATGCCATGCTCATCCCTAATCTTAAACAGCACCGACCGCCACTGAGAGGAACACACAAACTCACAGAGCTCTGTGGGCCTAGCTAGCTAAATGTGTTTAAAATGTTATAAACACTTCATATACTGTACAGTGTCCTGTAAGATGGAGGCTGTTCAAGGATAGTCATATGCTTTACACACAATGCTCATCTAATTGATTGTGCAGAAATCATCCAAGACATGTGTATATATATATTTAACATTCTAGGAAATGGCAGTTCTTTGCAGAAAACAAAGACTTTCCCAAGTGTGAATTCAAGGTACCCTTAATGTCTGCTATATAGCCAACAATTTAGGAAATATTTGCATGTTTCTGACCCCAATGTAAAACATATTACCTATCATGTCTGTTACAGATACAAGTATCCTGTGTGTGTATCCAGTGTGTGTGTTTCTTTTCTCTCCTTCTCCCCTCACAGGTGAAAATCATCACTCCCCAATCAGTCACCAATCATCAATCAGAAGACACACCTCCTGTTTCCTACCCAATCACCGTTCCTTTCCCTTTGTTTAAAAACCCTGTCAGTTGTTTGCTGTGGAGCTCAATCTCTCTGTAAATGCCATGTCTGTAGGTCTCGCTGTTTCACTCTCTCTTTGTGTATTGACCTCTCTTTTGTTTGAACACCTCCATAGCACTTTGTCATCACCTGTGAGTATTATGGTGTTTGTTTGTTTGCTGGTGGGAAAAGGGGGAACCAAGACAAGTCGCCCATGGGCATACACTACCCGTAGGTAAACTTTGTTAAATACCCTAGTTAGAACTGGGTGGATCACCCACTGTATTTTTGGTTAGTTAGTTAGCTGTTGTTGAAATAGGCTAGTCTAGCTTAGGGGTGTTTTTGAATACTTATTATTTCTTTCCTTGGGTCCAGCTCAGCCCCTTTCCTGCTCCCCCCATTACCGTGTGTTTCTTAATAAACCCTGAGTTTGACGGTAGATTTCAGTTGTCGTGGTTATTTCGTTCACACTTTTACTTTGTCACTATTATAAAATGCATGAGTTATGTTACGGGTCTCATTACCATCCCCCCTAGACTGTCGGGCCAAAAGGGATTCGTAACAATGTCACAATGATCAACATCTAAAGGACTGGGAAAACAAGGAACATCCAACTCTTTCCAACAGAGAAGTGTTTAAGCATCAATTCCCTCAGAACTGAGAGAGAGACACATGTTTACAGGTTCAAATGGATGACCACTGCATAGCATATTGCGATTCCATAAATACACACGAGTCAAAGCGTGATGAATGAGAACACAGCCTTCCTAAATACCCGGGAGAACAGCATGCTGGGACAGCAGCCCAGGACCCACTTAGAGAAGAACAAGATTTATGGGAAGAAGAGGAGAAAGGAGAAGGGAGGGGAGGAGAAAGGAGGAGAAAGATGGAGCAAAAAGGAGGAGGGGAAAGAAAGGAGAGGGAAGGAGAGGAAAAAATAAAAGATGGGAAAGGAAAGGAGATGGGAGTCGAGGCAAAGAGAAAGGAGAATAGAGAGAGAGAAAGAATATCTGAGTAAGATAAATGCCAGTCCTTTCTTGTAAAAAAAGAGAATGTTGGGTGGATGAAGAGGGAGATATGATGGGAAAAGAGATGGAACACCAAGGGGGGATATACAGTACATTGACAATATATTATCACATAATATATACAGCACTTGAAAGACAGAGTAGAGAAACTTCTTGGAGACATGACAGCTTTTGTCACAGAGAGCCAGACCTATCCTTTAACATGCTTGAGTTCATGTGGGTTGGAGGGGGTCGGAACAGGAATACCGTGGGGGTGGGTGGCATGCATTGTATAATAACAATGTCTGTGATCTGATGTCTGCAGTTAAGGGGGCATAGAGCTAAAGTCACAAGCTCAACAACACAGGCTTTAAACAAGACAGTCAACCAATATCTCCCCTCCACACCCATCCCCACCTCTGCGACCAGTGAGCCAACAAACCAACACTCATTGCATCAGGTTGGATCCTCAATCTTATACTGGGAAATGCACAAGCAACAAAGAGGGTAATACTTTCTGTGCCAAGTACCAGGTTGTTGCGCACCTTGCCCTGTCACACCACAGGCACTCCAGACGGGGCCCAGCCGCTTCTGTCCAATAAAGAGAGCCCTCAGCGATGGGGTCGTAAATCATAACGCTGACCACGCTAGCTCAGGATGGAGAGCTCCTTCCTGTTAATGGTGCGTTTAATTATCTCATGACTTTGTCGTTATTTTTTCCCTCTCATTTAAATCCCACGCTGCATATCTGGCGGAGAAAGCAAACAAAAAAATTGAAAAAAAGTGTACTTTAAGATTGGAGAACTATTAGGGTGCAGAGTGAGTCTTATATGAGCTTGTTAGGCAGACCATAACATGATCATTCATATGGAGCTGGTCCCCCTTTTGCTAACAGCCTAATAACAGCCTCTACTCTTCTGGGAAGGCATTCCACTAGATTAGGCCTGGCTCGCAGTCAGCATTCTAGTTAATCTCAAAGGTGTTTGATGGGGTTGAGGTCAGGGCTCTGTGCAGGCCAGTCAAGTTCTTCCACAGCTATCTCGACAAACCGTTTCTGTATGGACCTCGCTTTGTGCATGGGGGCATTGTTATGCTGAAACAGGAAATGCTTCAGGACTACCTGCCATGATGACTCCTTGCTGTCCCCAGTCCACCCGGCCTTGCTGCTGTTCCAGTTTCAACTGTTCTGCCTGCGGCTATGGAACCCTAAACTGTTCATTTTTACTGTTGAGGTGCTGTCCTGTTGCACCCTCTACAACCACTGTGATCTCCACCCGGCACAGCCAGAAGAGGACTGGCCACCCCTCATGGCCTGGTTCCTCTCTAGGTTTTTTCCTAGGTTTTTTTCTTTCTAGGGAGTTTTTCCTAGCCACCGTGCTTCTACACCTGCATTGCTTGCTGTTTGGGGTTTTAGGCTGGGGCTATATAAATATATTTGATTTAATAGAGGACTGAGGGTCTTCCAAATATTGAAAGTGTGTAAACAATTAACCATGTTATTTTGTAAATGTGTATATGTATATATATATTTAATTTCATATTTTTTTATCAATATTTTTTTTTTGGGGGGGTGTGTTAAAATACTATTTTATTTGTTTCAAAATGTATACCTTCACCAATTTGGCCACTTGTGTACATTTGGGCTACTTGAGTGGGACACCTGGGTGACTTCATGATAAATGTCATGTAGCACACTCATTTTGGAAGTTATCATTCTGAAACTTTGCACAAGTACTGTTGCCCTCTTATATTTTTCACTGAAATTGTCCCTATCATCCTATCTGAATGTTTGTTTTATCTTGTTCATTTTAAAGATGATACAAAAAGAAAATGAAAAAACGTATGTTTTTTTTCATTGTTTTATCTAAACCAGATGTATTGTGTTATATTCTCCTACATTCAATTCACATTTACACAAACTTCAGAGTGTTTTCTTTCAAATGGTACCAATAATATGCATATCCTTGGTTCTGTGCCTGAACTACAGGCTGTTAGATTTGGGTATGTCTTCAGGCAGAAATTGCACAAAGTGTGGGGGGGGGGGGGGGGGGGGCTCTAAGAGGGATATTCGGGACGATAGCGTCCCACCCCGCCAACAGCCAATGAAAGTGCAGGGCGCCAAACTCAAAACAACAAAAATCTTAGAATTAAAATTCCTCAAGCATACAAGTGTTTTACATCATTTTAAAGATACAATTCTCGTTAATCCAGCCACAGTGTCTGATTTCAAAAAGGCTTTACAGCGAAAGCACCGTAAACGATTATGTTAGGTCACCACCAAGTCACAGAAAAACACAGCCATTTTTCCAGCCAAAGAGAGGAGTCACAAAAAGCAGAAATATAGATCAAATGAATCCCTAACCTTTGATCTTCATCAGATGACACTCATAGGACTTCATGTTACACTACATGTATGTTTTGTTCGATCAAGTGCATATTTATATAAAAACATCTCATTTTACATTGGCGTTTTGCAGAGAGCCACATCAATTGACAGAAATACTCATAATTGATAAGAGACAACTATTATACATTTTAGATAAACTTCTCTCCTTAACGCAACCACTGTGTCAGATTAAAAAATATATATAAAAAAATAAAAAAGCAATAATCTGAGTACTGCGCTCAGAGACCAAATAAGCCAAATAGATATCCGCCATATTGTGCAGTTAACAGAAGTCAGAAATAACATTATAAATATTAACTTACCTTTGATGATCTTCATCAGAATGCACTCCCAGGAATCCCAGTTCCACAATAAATGTTTGATTTGTTCGATAATGTCCATCATTTATGTCCAAATAGCTACTTTTGTTAGCGCATTTTGTAAACAAATCCAAACTCACAAAGCACGTTCACTAGGAGCTGACGAAATGTCAAAAAGTTCCGTTACAGTCCGTAGAAACATGTCAAACGATGTATAGAATCAATCTTTAGGATCTTTTCAACATAAATCTTCAATAATGTTCCAACCGGAGAATTCCTTTGTCTGTAAATGCAATGGAACGTGAGCTACCTCTCACATGAACAAACATGAACGAGCTTGTGGCTCTCTGCCAGACCACTGACTCAAAGAGCCCTTATTAGCCCCTCCTTTACAGTAGAAGCCTCAAACTGTTGACATCTAGTGGAAGCCTTAGGAAGTACAACATGACCAATATCCCACTGTGTCTTCAATAGGGAATGAGTTGAAAAATGACCAACCTCAGATTTCCCACTTCCTGGTTGGATTATTTCTCAGGTTTTTGCCTGCCATATGAGTTATGTTATACTCACAGACATCATTCAAACAGTTTTAGAAACTTCTGATTATTTTCTATCCAAATATACTAATTGTATGGATATTATAGCTTTTATGTCTGAGTAGCAAGCAGTTTACTCTGGGCACCTTGTTCATCCAAGCTACTCAATACTGCCCCCCAGTCACCAAGAAGTTAAATAAAGTCCACCAGTGTGCAATCTATGTGTCACATGATCTCAGTATATATACACCTGTTCTGAAAGGCCCCAGAGTCTGCAACACCACTAAGCAGGGGCACCACCAAGCAAGCGGCACCATGAAGACCAAGGAGCTCTCCAAACGGGTCATCCTAATTTGACATTGGTTCAGGTCATGTTGTTCTTCACATTGCAGTCTGGTAAACACAAACGATATAAAAACAAATCAACGTTTATTTTTCACATGCACCAGATACAGAAGGTGTAAATGGTACAGTGAAATGGTTACTTGCATGGTGAAATGTTTTAAACACATGTAGCGAGGAAGCTAGGACTACTACATGTAGCGAGGAAGCTAGCTAAACAATTTTTATTTTTTTAAATTTTACCTTTATTTAACCAGGCAAGTCAGTTAAGAACAAATTCTTATTTTCAATGACGGCCTAGGAACAGTGGGTTAACTGCCTGTTCAGGTGCAGAACGACAGATTTGTACCTTGTCAGCTCGGGGATTCGAACTTGCAACCTTTCGGTTACTAGTCCAACGCTCTAACCACTAGGCTACGCTGCCGCCCCAATTAACCATATTACCAACTCATAATGTTACTATCCTGCAAGAATCTGCAGGTAGCTAAAGCTAACCAACTAGCTAGGTTTAATGTTAACTATCTAGCTAACATTAGGCTATACCTAGCAATGCAAATGGTTCTGAGATACAAATAATTATTACTACACAGATCATAATGTAACGTTAACCTACAAATAGCCAGACACCTAATGTTAGCTATTTAGCTAACAGTAAGCTTTAACTTGCAATGAAAATGACTTCCTGACAAAATTTGAACTGTATAAATTCAGAAAATATAGCTAAATTGACTCTTAACTGTATATATGGATGAACACTTCTTCCTCTCTGTCACCGAAGCCATGGTTGCCCTTAGTTTGAAGATGTCATCCGGAGACAGGTGTTTTGTACAACATCCTTCTGTGTGTTCTCTTTTCGAGTCTTTCCGTATTATTTGCAATCAAATGGCAGAATTCTCTCCATCTCCTTAGCTATCATACTCTGCTTCCACCAGGCATTCCACTGATTTCTGAACTCGGTCCTCCAGAAAGTGGAGAGCATTAGCAACACTTATGCAGTTCTTCTTGATATCTTAAAAAAAAGTTGTGTTAGAAGGATGTTCATGTTATGATGTCATGATGTTGATGCTCATGTTATAGTAGCATGCTACATGGCAGACCAATCCGAACTTATATCTTGGCATGTCCAGCCCATCCATTATCTCAGCCAGTCATGGCAAGTGGGATGGTTCCTCCCTTTTTCATGGCTAAACCAACAAGGCTTGTAATTGAACAAATGTATTCGTATTTACAGACGGCATACACGTTTGTTATTAAGGCACATGTTTTAGAAGGTATTTCTGCCCAAAGATTTCACTTCGATAAATAATAATAATAATAATTACATTCAAATGCCTCTCCTGTAAAGTAGTGATGCGCGACATAAGCCTAGTTGATACAAATACCAGTTGATGAAATTACAAACACTACTTTCCTATTGAGATGCTTTACATTGAAAATTGTACACTATCTTTAAGAAAGTCAGGTTTGTGTTCAGGACATGCAAGAGATCTCCTGAAGATGCTATCCCTTTTCCTTTCTTTCTGGGCCCCCAAATGTTTGGAGATGCTTGTAAAGATATCAGGTGGTTAACTAGCTAGTGTCTGCACAAAGTGTAAACAAATGGTGTCGCACGCCAGCAGTTTTAGAACGGCCGATGATATGGTTTATGAATGTAAATCTGCTATATATATATATATATATATATATATATATATAAAAACTTATAGAAAAAGATGTTGCACCTGTAATATGGGTCAGATATGAACATCATTACGACAGTTGATGTTATGTATATAGTGCTATTTATATTGTTGGTGTTTTTCTTATTACCATTTTCATTGTTTTATTTCACTTAGTCCTGAATGTTGAAGCTCAGAGCCTAAGATTTTCACTGTTCCCTGCATTCGCACCTGCAACCCTGTATATGTGACTATTAAACACTCTGGACCTGAATCTGAGATCTTTTAAACTATTTGACCTCAGTAACAAGCCATTTTTGCTGTGGTGATGGTACAACCATGACGCTAATGAGTCTGCACTCACTTTTTCTGAGGGCCACTCGTAAACAACGGCACAGTGAAGTCTTTTATATTTTTCGGGTTTATTTTCGTTTGTTTTTCTTACCCCTTTTTCTCCCCAATTTTGTGGTATCCATTTGGTAGTTACAGTCTTGTGTCATAGCTGCAATTCCCGTACGGACGGACTCGGGAGAGGTGAAGGTCGAGAGCCGTGTGTCCTCCAAAACACAACCCAACCAACCCGCACTGCTTCTTGACACAATGCAGTCGGGAGGCCCGGTACAGTGAAGTCTAAACATTCCAGCAATTATCTGGGCTATTATTTTTCTAGACTTACTGGTGCTCCAAAAATAAAATTCCAGGTTGCACAGCAAAAATTACCTAGCATATTTGACCAAAATGGTCACACTCTATTGCTCTGCTCCTAGCACCTGCTCATTCCATGCCCTCTGTCAGAGCCACAATGGCAACGTCCCACCTGCACCCCCACACCCAGCCGTAATCCCCTCTCTCACCTGTACTGCTGCTTCAAGCTTCAACCTGGGGAAAATAACTGCAATTAAGGCTGTCTTTGAAGAGCCTGAGAGAGGCAGGTTATGACACATTACACAACACCAAGGATCACTGGAGGCGATGGGGAGTTCAGATATGGTCAATTGTGAAACAACAAAGGCATTCACCGAAACTTGACTATGTAATTATTGCCCTAAATATAACTTTGTCACAAACCACTGTGTATTTACACTGTCTAATTATTTCAAACTGTAACACTAACCTACTGACCTCTAAGCTCAACTAGAGGAGCAAAAAAATAGGAAAATTAAATCAGAGATGAGTGCCATAAAAAGTGAGAGAAACTGACAAGAGTGTTTGAAAGGGAAAAACAAGTTCAATGAATTGGCAAAATGTGCGTTTGTCATTATGGGCAGAACAAAACAAAAAACATTTCTGAGGCTGTCCAACTACAGTGTATTTTTGCTGGAATGTGTCCACAAACATATCACCACCATAGTTATAGTTGTGATTTCATATTGGTTTTTATTTCTATTTGTTTTTAGATTTTTATTTGAAATTGAATTTAGTTTGTTAGTATTCAGATTTGATTTACTAGTTTTATTTAGTTTTAGTTTGATAAAAATAAAAATATTTTGTTTTTAAATTATTTAGTTTTAGTGTTAGGGCCAGAAAGTAACCTTTGCGTTGGAGGCTAGGAGCCATTTATGTGTCGTAGGCCTTTAGGTTTTTTGGGGGGATGGATTTGTTTGAGATGATACATTTTTGCTCACAGATAAACATGGAAGAAATACAGAATGTACATAATTAAAAAATTGCAAAACACTTATCTGCAAATACATAATACATGGCATAAATAAATCACAAGCTGGTTGTTCCAGTCGCTGGTCAGCAAGGTGTCCATATCCTGCTCCTTCAGGTGAGGCTTTGTCTCAAGCAGTCCCTTCATCATATCAAAGGTGCTGTTCCAGCATGTGGTGCAATCTTGGATGAAGGTTTTGCAACACTAATTGATCATGCCCTCATTGACCACTGGCAATTTCATGACAGCAGTTATCAGCCTCCTGGCTTTGGTGATAGCAGCCCAGTAATAGCCCTTTCAAGGACAGCTGTAGGGTATGATCAAGCATGGCAACCTCTGACATGTTTAGAAACCCCTATCCTGGATCAGGCTAAGAACACAAGGAAGAAAATATGAATATAGCATTGAGTGAATAAATAGAAGCCACACACTGTAAAATGTAGGCTCTGTCTTTCATGTCACATCCCCTGAGGGAGCCACTAACACAAAAAGTACATTCCATTTTCATAGATAATACTAGGTTTCTATAGCATATCTGTAATGTTCAGCTGCACATAGAGCAATACTTTTGAAAAGTTAATTGAGTGGTACAATACCTCCGCAATCAGCTTTGTTGGCAAGCTATCTAGCTACAGCAATCCAATTGCAACAACATTAGACTTTATTAGCTAGCTAAGGATACATGTTTCCTATGGTTGTTCAAATATCTTAATCAATACACTTGTTAGTATACATTTAGCTAACACTTGACGTCACCAGGTAAAATTACAAGGTACTAGCTAATACATTTAGCTAGATGGTATCTACATTCGCTAGCTAGCTACATGTAGCTGGCTATCCAACATATAGCTTGCTAGCAGTAGCAACCAGACATGGTATAGAAACATCAGTTAGTTAAGTAGCTCATATCATCCAACATTAATTCACTGATGTTAGCTAGGTACACTGGGTGAAAAGGGTACATATCAGGGGATATCTTTATATATTTCTGGATATGGTGTAAGGAATAGACATGCTCCAGATATGCATGTCGTTAATTTCATATAAGGAGCTAGGATATTATACCTAATGGGACAGTTTCTACATGCGTTCAATTCAGACCTCAGAAATCTCCCTGCTACTGTATCTGGGGTGAAAAACGTTCAAGATACACACCTGATGCACCTCTATCCGCTTACATATTTGTAGAATATAATAATACGGTATTGGAACTGACTTTTAAACATCATGTAAATAGCATGCTTACTTACTTTATTGTGTATTTCATATTTTCTATTCCTATTTATCGTGTTTTTTTTATAGTAATACATTGTTATTGATTATTGCATTGTTGGGTTTTCAGTTTGCAAGAAAGGCATTTCACTGTACTTGTACGTTTGCCCTGCGTGCTCGTGCTAAAATCCTTTTGATGCACTGAGGTAGGCACGCTTTTTCTGTCTTCAGAAAAGATTGATTCTTTTAAGTACAAAGTCATACACACAGTGTTTTGTTCATGAATAATGATGTATATTTAGAGGTTACACATAAGTGGATGGTATTGTTAAGATGCACTTGTAATTGTACTTTTTAGGATGATATCAATATTCCGAATTCAACATGTGGTTAATAGCTAGCTAAGGTATTAGCAGGCTATTGTATGTGTGAACGATGGCTAGCTCCTCGAATGATCCCAGTCCCTCCTATTGTGCATCTGTTGTAGAAAGAGGTGACAATTCTCAGAACATATGTGCTCTAAAAATGTTTTATTTCCTTTTGGATGCAGGTATGTGGTTTTATCTATGTAAAATATCAACCAGACACAACGCAGAGTTACAGCGGTGCAGTATAGCACCGGCTACACATGTGACGTCTCCCGAAAGAGTATGTGTCAACATGCTGACATAATTGTACTAAGGCATCCACATGTTTTCAGAAATCTATCATATCTGCAGTCATTACCTGATCATTTATGTACGGTATATCAAAAAATATCGCGATATCATTACATGATATGGAATATTCATCCTCATATGAAATTTCCAGCGGACAAATTATTTGACCTGTTTCGGTGCCGAAAAAAAATAAATCTTTGTACTTCTTCAAATGAAGGTGACATAGCTGAGCTGAGTATACATTTGCACCATATTCTGTAGTAGGCTATACAAGGCACAGACAGGTAAGCACTGTTATACTTAATTCAAGTTGCTATTTCCAAAGAACATCGCTGCTATTTCTGTTTTAAAAATGTAGCATAGCAAATACAGAGCTCCAATCACAAGACATGTTTTCTGTAAAGATGCAAACGTAGGCCTATCTTTGCAAAAAATATATTTTATTTATTTAACCGAAAATAAGTGGCATACCCTCAATACACTTGCCTGCCCTGCTTGTTATGGGCAATGGATGTGATGGGTGCAGATTGGGACGTGAGCGGCGGTCCCAACACAGTGGTAGTGTTGGTCTGTGATCCACTCCAAACTATCAATGCATAAATCATGAACCAAAATTGTGTAGCTACTCTACCTGCTTCAATCATGACGAGAAAACTAACTGGAACAAGCTAGCTAGCTTCTATTAACCAGTAAGAAAAAATATGCCTAAATGTTTTAAAATGTTAGCTGTCACCTTGAGGATTGATAGGGGGTAAGAATGTTTTTCCCCGAAGGAAAGGCCAATTTCATAATTAGCTTTTAACATTATGCCCCTGTCAAGCCTAGCTAGCTAACGATAGCTAAAACTATTCCGTACATATTTTGCATAACCGCAGCATTCAAACGAGGCTGCAATGGAAATGAATGAGACTGTTGTGACTGGCATCAAAATCCAGGGTGTAAACTACGTTTCTATTCAAGTGTTGATTGACATGGTAATGGTCCAATACTATTCAAGAAAATATTAAAAATACTGACTGCTGATGCTGTATTTCACATTGTGACGTGTCACAAAGTAACATTCAGCATTCAATATGCAACTCATTGTGTGCCGTACAGTGGCTTTCCAACAGGGGTAGCGCTTCTCTCGCAGATTAAAAACAAGAAATGATCAACGGTGAGTGTATACAGACCACACATTCAAAGTCCATCTAGACACGGTTGCCCTAGACCACACAAAAAACGATCCATACCTACAGTATTTATACTTGAATCAGTTATATAACCCATTGCCCTTTATGGTTGTGAGGTCAGGGGTCCGCTCACCAACCAAGAATTCACAAAATGGGGAAAACACCAAATTTAATTCTGAAAAAAATATCCTCTTTGTACAAAATCCATAAAAGACAACCACCTACAGTGGCAAAAAAAAGTATGTGAACCCTTTGGAATTACCTGGATTTCTGCCTAAATTGGTCATCAAATTTGATCTGATCTTCATCTAAGTCACAACAACAGACAAACATAGTGTGCTTAAACTAATAACACACAAATGATTGTATTTTTCTTGTCAATATTGAATACATAATTTAAACATTCACAGTGTAGGTTGGAAAAAGTATGTGAACCCCTAAGCTAATGACTTCTCCAAAAGCTTATTGGAGTTAGGAGTCAGCTAACCAGAGTCCAATCAATGAGACGAGATTGGAGGTGTTGGTTAGAGCTACCTTGCCCTAGAAATAACACTCACAAAATTTGAGTTTCCTATTCACAAGAAGCATTGCCTGATGTGAACCATGCCTCAAACAAAAGAGATCTCAGATGACCTACTATTAAGAATTGTTGACTTGCATAAAGCTGGAAAGGGGTACAAAATAATCTCTAAAAGCCTTGATGTTCATCAGTCCACGGTAAGACAAATTGTCTATAAATTGAGAACGTTCAGCACTGTTGCTACACTCCCTAGGAGTGGCAGTCCTGCAAAGATGACTGCAAGAGCACAGCGCAGAATGCTCAATGAGGTTTAAGAAGAATCAGCTAAAGACTTACAGAAATCTCTGGAACATGCTACCATCTCTGTTGATGAGTCTACGATAAGGCAAACACTAAACAAGAATGGTGGTCATGAGAGCACACCATGGAAAAAGCCACTAAAAAAAAACATTGCTGCACGTCTGAAGTTTGCAAATGTGCACCTGGATGTTCAACAGCACTACTGGCAAAATATTCTGTTGACAGTTGAAACTACAGTTGAGTTGTTTGGATGGAACACACAACACTATGTGTGGAGAAAAAAGGCACAGCACACCAACATCAAAACCTCATCCCAACTGTAAAGTATAGTGATGGGAGCATCATGGTTTGGGACAGCTTTGCTGCCTCAGGGCCTGGACAGCTTGCTATCATCGATGGAAATATGAATTCCAAGTTCATCAAGAAAATTTGCAGGAGAATGTAAGGCTATCTGGCTATTTGCTTGTGGTTATTTGTGCAGAAATCCAGATATTTCAAAGGGGTTCACATACTTTTTCATGCCATTGTAAAGGAAGCAATTCCAAATAATTGTGTAACAAAGCCATCACCTACAGAAAAATGAACCTGTAGATAGAGTCCCCTAAACAAGGGCTCTGTTCACAAACACAAACAGAGTCTCGGGACAGCAGAACAATTAGACCCAAACAAATCATGATAAAACAAAAGATAATTTCTTGACACATTGGAAAGAATTAACAAAAAAACACAGCAAACTAGAATGCTAGTTCGCCCTAAACAGAGAGTACACAGTGACATAATACTTGACCACTGTGACTGACCCAAAATTAAGGAAAGCTTTGACTATGTACAGAGGCAGACCTGGCTTTGACGACTGAGCTGCACTTTCTATCCTCCTGTCAAATGTATGACCACATTAAGAAACATACTTCCCTCATGATTGTAAGCATATGTTTCCAATGCCCATGGTTGGGGAGTAACAGATTACATGTAATCTGTTACATGTAAGGGATAAACAAAAAAAATAGTAACTGTAATCTGTTAGGATGCCAGCAAAAATATTGTATTCAGATTACAGATCATTTTGAAAAACTAGAAGATTACTTCAAGGATTGCTTTTAAATTCAGAAAGGATGTTTGTGAAAACAAATCTTTGACACCACCTGAGCGAGTCTGACCACAAATTAGAGACCACTATAATGACACACCAAATGTGTTTGATCAATCATGGGAAAAGAGCAGGAATAGGCTACAGTCCAAGCTATGTCTTCCAGTGGTGCAACTCTTCCAAAGATTATCCAACTTGAATAAACGCTTGGAAGTAAGGATGACAGCAGTACGGTGATACGGATATCACTAGCAAGATGGTGCCGACAGAGATGGTCGCCTCGCTTCAGGTCCTTAGGAAACTATGCAGTCATTTTTTTAAAGTATTATTTCTTACATTATTAGCCCAGAAAATCTCAAGTGTTAATACATACAGCTGGGAAGAACTATTTGAAATAAAAGAAACGTCAACTTACCAACATTACGACCAGGAATACAACTTTCCCGAAGCGGAGGCCGACCCAAAACAACATTGTCGCCGCAGGAGAGGCAGACGGAGCGGCCTCCTGGTCAGACTTAGATGGCAAGGACACCATCCACCACTTCCGAGCATCTTACCAATGTCCAATCTATAGACAAGGTGAACGAAATTAGGGCACAAGTTGCCTTCAGAGAGACATCAGAAATGGTAACATTCTCTGTTTCACGGAAACATAGCTAACTCGGGATATGATGTCAGAGTCGGTACAGCCACCCGGTTTCTTCATGCATCGCGCAGACAGAAACTAGCATCCATCTCGTAAGAAGAAGGGCGGGGGGTGTATTCCTTATGATTAACGACTTATGGGTTAATCATAACAACATACAGGAACTCAAGTCCTTTTGTTCACCTGACCTATAATTCCTTACAATCAAATGCCGATCACATTATCTCCCAAGAGCATTCTCTTCTATTATAGTCACAGCCGTGTATATCCCCCCCAAGCAGATACCTCGATGGCCCTGAAAGAACTTCACTGGACTCTATGTAAACTGGAAACCATATATCCTGAGGCTACATTTATTGTAGCTGGGGATTTTAACAAACCTACTCTGAGAACAAGGTTTCCTAAGGTCTATCAAACGCTGGTCTGACCAATCGAATTCCACACTTCAAGATTGCTTCGATCACATGGACTGGGATATGTTCCTGGTAGCCTGAGACAATAACATTGACGTATACACTGACTCGCTGAGAGAGTTTATTAGCAAGTGCATTGGAGATGTTGAACCTACTGTGACTATTAAAACCTTCCATAACCAGAAACCGTGGTTTGATGGCAGCATTCGCGCAAAACTGAAAGCACGAACGACCGCTTTTAATCATGGCAAGGCGACAGGACACATGACCGAATATAAACAGTGTAGCTATTCCCTCCGCAAGGCACTCAAACAAGCAAAGCGTCAGTATATAGACAAAGTAGAGTCGCAATACAACGGCTCTAACACGAGACATATGTGGCAGGGTCTACGGTCAGTCACGGATTACAAAAAGATAACCAGCCCTGTCACAGACATCGACATCTTGCTCTCAGACAAATTAAACAACTTCTTTGCTCACTTTGAGGACAATACAGTGCCATTGACACGGCCCACTACCAAAGCCTGTGTACTCTCTTTCTCCGTGGCCAACGTGAGTAAAACATTTAAACGTGTTAACCCTCGCAAGGCTGCAGTCCCAGACGGCATCCCTAGCCACGTCCTCAGTGCATGTGCAGACCAGCTGGCTGGTGTGTTTACAGACATATTCAATCAATCCCTATCCCAGTCTGCTTTCCCCACATGCTTCAAGATGGCCACCAGTGTTCCTGTTCCCAAGAAAGCTAAGGTAACTGAACTAAATTACTATCGCCCCATAGCACTCACTTCTGTCATCATGAGGTGCTTTGAGAGACTAGTCAAGGATCATATCACCTCCACCCTACCTGATACACTAGACCCGCTCCAATTTGCTTACCGCCCCAACAGGTCCACAGACAACCACTCCACAAATTTCTTGTCAACAAATTATAGTTTTGGAAAGTAGGTCAGGGCTTTATGCATGACTGTAATTTATTCCAACAATTGTTAACAGACAGATTAACGTATAATTCACTGTATCACAATTCCAATGGGCCAGAAGTTCACATACGCCATTTTAACTGTGCCTTTAAACAGCTTGGAAAATTAGAGAAAATTATGTCATGGCATTAGAAGCTTCTCTTAGACTAATTGACATCATTTGAGTCAATTGGAGGTGTACATGTGTATTTATTTCAAGGCCTACCTTCAAACACACTGCCTCTTTGCTTGACATCATGGAAAAATCAAAAGAAATCAGCCAAATGTATTTATATAGCCCTTCGTTCATCAGCTGATATCTCAAAGTGCTGTACAGAAACCAAGCCTAAAACCCCAAACAGCAAGCAATGCAGGTGTTGAAGCACACAAGTATAAACACCATGGGACCCCACAGCCATCATACCGCTCAGGAAGGAGATGCGTTCTGTCTCCTAGAGATGAACGTACTTTGGTGCGAAAAGTGCAAATCAATCCCAGAACAACAGCAAAGGACCGTGTGAAGATGCTGGAGGAAACAGGTACAAAAGTATCCATATCCACAATAAAACAAGGCCTATATCGACATAACCTGAAAGGCCGCTCAGCAAGGAAGAAGCTACTGCTCCAAAAGTGCCATAAAAAAGCCTGACTACGGTTTGCAACTGCACATGGGGACAAAGATTGTACTTTTTGGAGAAATGTTCTCTGGTCGGATGAAGCAGAAATTTAACCTTTTGGCCATAATGATCATCGTTATGTTTGGAGGAAAAAGGGGGAGGCTTGCAAGCTGAAGAACACCATCCCAACTGTGAAGCACGGTGGTGACAGCATCATGTTGTGGGGGTGATTTGCTGCAGGAGGGACTGATGCGTTTCACAAAATAGATGGCATCATGAGGAAAGAAAATTACGTGGTTATATTGAAGCAACATTTCAAGACATCGGTCAGGAAGTTAAAGCTTGGTCACAAATGGGTCTTCCAAATGGACAATGACCCCAAGCATACTTCCAAAGTTGTGGTAAATTGGCTTAAGGACAACAAAGTCAAGGTATTGGAGTGGCCATCACAAAGCCCTGACCTCAATCCCATAGAACATTTGTGGGCAGAACTGAAAGTGTGTGTGAGTAAGGAGGTCTACAAACCTGACCCAGTTACACCAGCTCTGTTAGGAGGAATGGGACAAAATTCACCCAACTTATTGTGGGAAGCTTGTGGGAGGCTATACAAAACGTTTGACCCAAGTTAAACAATTTAAAGGCAATGCTACCAAATACTAATTGAGTATGTAAACTTCTGACCCACAGGGAATGTGATGGAAAAATGAAAAGCTGAAATAAATCATTCTCACAACGATTATTCTGACATTTCACATTCTTAAAACAAAGTGACGATCCTAACTGACCTAAGACAGGGAATTTTTACTGGGATTAAATTTCAGGAATTGGTGTATGTAAACTTCCGACTTCAACTGTATACGGTAGTTGTTATGAATTTGTTACATTACTTGTTAAATATTACTGCACTGTCGGAATTAGAAGCGTAAGCAATTTGCTACACTCGCGTTAACATCTGCTAACCATGTGCATGTGACCAATAAAATTTGATTTGACTTAATGTTGATCTACGTAGTGCATTGATGTGAATCACACTGCTGCCCTCTCTATTTGGCTATTTGTGCCTTACAGATTGTGGTTGTTGTGGATGGCTGTTCACAAATCTAAATGTGTCTTTCAACCCAATAATGGTTGAATTCAAGAAATGTAAGCTGACTATCAATCATGGTTTTTGAAACCAGTGGACAGCCAGTGAAAAATGTGCTATTGCAACTTCTGCATAGTGCGGATCCCAGCCCATGGAATAAAAGTCTGGTTTTATTGCCCAATCTAATAAAATAAATACCTATGATATTCTGATCAAATAAATAAATCCATAGGCTTAAAGGATACATGCTCAAACTCTTACACTTTTGATAGACTTGTATGGCCAATCTGTAGTTGCTTCAACCAGTTTTCTATTTAGAAATTATATAGATCTATTGATTCTTGAGGAATATAACTTCTAAGTGCCTGATGAGCTTAGTTCAGCTGTCAACCCCACGGGAACACAAAATATAAGCTTGTTTTTCTCCAATATTTGTAAATATTGTATATGTATACAAACACTGTATTGTCTCATAAAATGGTTAAAACAATCATTTTGATATCATGGATGGTCAATCCTTGCATCCATATCTATGTCTATTTATCTGAGAGTGGTTACATTTCTCCAGGTCCATCCCTCAGCTTCTCCAGGCCAATCAGTCCTCCATGACAACAGAGTAGGGCTGGCTAATAAATCCTTAGTTTTGGGGTTATGCTCAGGTAAAATAATTTGGCTAATCTATACTTCCATATTTCAAAGTTCTATTCTTGAAGATCAAGTAGTATAAAATGTATTGTAATGACTGGAATTCTGATAGACTATTTAACGTAAAGATATAATTTAATCATATTATTATTGCATTAGAAAGTGATGGGTTAGAAGAAGCCTACAAAACCAACCCATAAAATAAAATTTAACATCCATATATGGCCAGCTATGTAAACTTTAACATTGATTTATCCTGCAATAGATGTCGTTCAATTGGTAACATACATTTTTGTTTTCTTCTAATGCCTCTTAAGGGGAAAGTAATCTAAAAGTAACTGAATGTAATCAGATTACGTTACTGAGTTTGGGTATTACAAAAGTTACGTTACTGATTATAATTTTGGACAGGTAGCTAGTAACTGTAACGGATTACATTCAGAAAGTAACCTACCCAACCCTGCCCATGCCATTAAAGCCTCATGAATTGAAATGAGTGTTAAGTTAATTACTCGTCAGTTCATCAATAGTTCATTCAATCATTAATAATTAATTTGCGTCATCACTGTGAGCCATCGTGACTCTCAATAGTCGTGACAGCCACAGTTTACCTAAAAACCCTATTCAAATTTGACACAAACCTTCAAATAGGTATGTAATGAGACATTATATAAACTCTTCATAGTGTTTTATTTAAATTTTAGAGGTGATAAATTGGACAAAAAGCAGTTTCCCCAAATGACATATCTCCCACCTTCATTATCACTCGCTTCCACCTCCGCCATTTTTTAAAGACCCAGCGGAACTCCATTGCCTTCTTCAATCATGCAGAGACGGGCAGCATGAAGGTCTCGTCATTGAGTTTGCTGGAAAGGGGAGAAATTGTGCTGTACAATGGAATTAATATTATACTTGACCTATTCCATTTTTTGGGTGCTAAAACCAGGTCAAGAGTACAGAACACTGCGATGTACGGAAGTTTGCTACTGTAGGTACTGTTAGTCCTACTGGCTGGTGGCCAAACTAACGTTCTTGATTCTAGTAAATAAATAAAACATAGCAAATGAGCTACTCACTTTAACGTTTACTTGTTTGAGTTATTTTCTGAACAGCTTCTCACTTCTTTGTTTCTCCAGTTGTCAGTTCAACTACACATCGTTTACACACTCATTTGTGGCACCCAAATAAAAAAAATGACATTTGAACTCCACAGCAGAAAATATGTGATTCTTGTTACAGTGCTTTTAGCTTGCGATTTGCGCACACCTTTATCCAGAGGGAATACACAAATTATAGCTAGTGTCTGAAAGAATGATATGGATTTAATATTTGTCAAATTATTGATCATGTCCTCAAAACTCAAATAAGCATCAGAAATTGTCCTTATTTAGCATATCAAGATGCATATCAAGATTCTGACACGGACATCAGGCAAGAGCATTTGCATTGTATGTGCTGAAAATATACTGCGTAGGTCTACTGTCAGTATTTGTCATCATATAGAGAAAATAGGCCTATCTCATTATTTGTAATTGTAACGGCCATTGTTGGTGGAAGAAGGTGAGGACCAAGATGCAGCGTTGTATGTGTCCATATTTATTAAAATGAACACGGAAATACCAAAAATACCAAAGAGAAACGACTGAAAATAGTTCTGGCTGGTGCAGACACAAACAGAAAATAATCACCCACCAAACACAATAGAAACCAGGCTCCCTAAATATGGTTCTCAATCAGGGACAACGATTGACAGCTGCCTCTGATTGAGAACCATACCAGGCCAAACACAGAAATAGCAAATCATAGAAAAACTAACATAGACAACCCACCCAACTCACGCCCTGACAATACTAAAACAAAAGACATAACAAAAGAACTAAGGTCAGAATGTGACAGTTATTTTAGTTTCCGTTTTCATTTACTATAATAACTTTGGTGGGAAGTGAGCGTTTTGTCCCGACAATGAAGTCCTTCACTGAGTGAGTTTTTTTTTACCACCCCAAACTCTGTTCAAGTGGTAATCGTCAACATGTGATGTGCCTTGCTTGAGTGGTCGTGAGCCACAAATTGTGATCACATTTAATTGTTTTGTCAGTCTGAGCTGAATCCTATCCCATTTGTGGGCAGTGGAGTTTAATGGACACAAACTGAAAGACAAACTTGTCCTCTGTTACACCCGACAAACATAAGCTTTGTCTGTGGTGAAGTTTGGTGGTTGATAGTGACAGAGTTGCATTTAGTTGAGCTGCACTGAAATGGGTTACAATAGGGCCTGTAGAGACTGCCTTCAGTTCAACGACACCTTGAAGCAATATCTGTGGCTGGCTGAGTTGTTGGGTTTGGTTGTGTTAGTTAGTGGCATAGGTCAACTTTACAGACAGAGGACTGAAATGTGTCTGTTGGGATGCCTGTGCCCAGGATGACATCAGAGCGGAAGCCTCATGAGAATCAACAGTGACTGCATAACATACAATATTTTTTATTTTTTATTTTACCTTTATTTAACCAGGTAGGCAAGTTGAGAACAAGTTCTCATTTACAATTGCGACCTGGCCAAGATAAAGCAAAGCAGTTCGACAGATAAAACGACACAGAGTTACACATGGAGTAAAAACAAACATACAGTCAATAATGCAGTATAAACAAGTCTATATACAATGTGAGCAAATGAGGTGAGAAGGGAGGTAAAGGCAAAAAAGGCCATGATGGCAAAGTAAATACAATATAGCAAGTAAAATACTGGAATGGTAGTTTAGCAATGGAAGAATGAGCAAAGTAGAAATAAAAAAATAATGGGGTGCAAAGGAGCAAAATAAATAAATAAATTAAAATTAAATACAGTTGGGAAAGAGGTAGTTGTTTGGGCTAAATTATAGGTGGGCTATGTACAGGTGCAGTAATCTGTGAGCTGCTCTGACAGTTGGTGCTTAAAGCTAGTGAGGGAGATAAGTGTTTCCAGTTTCAGAGATTTTTGTAGTTCGTTCCAGTCATTGGCAGCAGAGAACTGGAAGGAGAGGCAGCCAAAGAAATAATTAGTTTTGGGGGTGACTAGAGAGATATACCTGCTGGAGCGTGTGCTACAGGTGGGAGATGCTATGGTGACCAGCGAGCTGAGATAAGGGGGGACTTTACCTAGCAGGGTCTTGTAGATGACATGGAGCCAGTGGGTTTGGCGACGAGTATGAAGCGAGGGCCAGCCAACGAGAGCGTACAGGTCGCAATGGTGGGTAGTATATGGGGCTTTGGTGATAAAACGGATTGCACTGTGATAGACTGCATCCAATTTGTTACAATATGACATAACCACAGCAGAGTTGAATGTATGGCTACCTTTATCTCAAGAGCTTACCAAGCCACACACGACCACACACCTATGGAACTTCTCATCTACAGTAGCATCTACCCGCACAACAAGACCACATTTTCTTACGTGAGGGAAACCCCCTGTGAGGCCACATCAGGAGTGTCTGACCATCGGATTCTGATTAGATCCGAAGAAAGCAGGTCACTACTTTACAGGAGAGCCGTTTGAACGTAATCTTATTTTTTTGTATCAAAATGTTTTTTGGGGGGCAGAAATGCTTTCTCGAACATGTGAACGTTCATGTGCCTTAATAACAAACGTGTATGCCATCTGTAAATACGAATAAAATTGGTAAAATCCGAACCACAGAAAAAGCAGCAACCTTCCCGCTAGCCATAATTGGCTGAAATAATGAGTGGGCTGGTCAGAAGGTAATCCTGTCTAACGCAACTTGAAAAAAAAGAATTGGGTATTAATACTTAACAACAGACCTGACTATGCAAGTATCCATTTCAATAGAACTTCACTGCAACAACTGTTTCAGAGCACACTCGGCTGTGTGCCGCAGCGCAGAATAACTGACGAATTTCTAAACTCTCCACACCGGTTGAATATGGCCGGTGTCACTAAACGTCAGCAAAAAAAGCAGAATTAAATTGTTGCCAGTTACAGTCACCAATGCTCTGGATAACAAGAAAACAGCTTAACCAGCCCTGCTAGGGTGAGTAAAATGGTCAGAATTTGGGTGGGGCTAAAGTTTAAGATAATTCTTATGGCATTGTACACGGTCAGTGTGAACCAGTGTGATCGGTTAAGAGTCTAGCTACAGTTTCAGATATTACACTTTCTAATTTTGTCAGAAAGTTGTTTTCATTGCAAGTTAATGTTGACTGTTTGCTAGCTAGCTGACGTTAGATGGCTGGCTCACTAGCTAACATTATGTTTTTGATCTTTGTGAAGTAATGTTATCTCAGAATGCCATTTCGCATGGCTAGTTATAGCCTAAAACTGATAATGCCCAGCTTCTGGTGAAACAAGAAACAAAGAAGGAATTCTGTTGGGCTTAACAAATCTAGAAGCACACACACACACGAAGAGAGGATATCCATGAGGCCATCAAAGGGATACTGACAAAAATGGGAGAGATCTGAAGTCCGTGTTCTCCATCACCACAGATGGAGCTCCAGCCATGATAGGAAGAGGGAGGGGACTGGTTGCACATTTGAAAGAGGAAGACCCTGTCCTGACATCATATCACTGCATCATCCATCAGTATTTCCTGTGTGCCAGTCTGGAAAAAGAATATTCTGAGGTCATGAGGCCAATGCGAGTTTTGATGACTTACTTCTGCACAATGTCAGATGGCTCAGCAAAGACAGGGTTTTGGAACGCCTTTTGGGCCATTCAGTGGGAAATCGAGGCTTTCTTATCAGAGCAAAAGAGTGACAAGTTAACTCAGTTTTCTGAGTTTTTGGAAGATGAGAAGATTTTTTGACAGACATTACATCACACCTTAATAAAACGGAATGTTAAGCTGCAGGGACGGAACAACACAGTGTGTGTGATATGATAATAGCAGTCCGGGCTTTCCAGAAGAAATTGGAGCTTTTTGAGAATGAGCTCCAGAGAGAACTTGTTCACTTCCCCAATCTTCTGGTGCAAATGTAGGGAGACAGATGTTCTCAACCATGTTGATTTCATCCAGAAGTTGATGGATAACTTCAAGGCTCGCTTTGATGACTTCACTGTTGGAAGAGAACTGCTGCTGCTCATCCAGAACCCCTTCTTGGTCACAAATGTGACAAAGTTGTCAGAAGAAACAAAATAGATCTTCAGATGGGTAGATGTTGCATCACTGCAAATGGAGTAGATTGGGCTGCATGAAAATTTGGCTTTGAAGGAGCAGGCTGGTGATTGTGACCCTGTCACTTTCTTGGGAAAAATGGTGCCTGAAGCTGATGTCCCTGTTCTCAAGAAACTGCCACTATACATCCTGCCCATATTTGGCTCCACAAACAGCTGTGAATCAGCCTTCTCCACAATTTACTTTATTAAAAACAAATAACGCACCAGGCTCACCAATGAACACCTGCACCAGTATCTCAGATTTTGTGTCAAAGTTCAAAGCATTGGCAGGAGACAGAAAGCATAATTTCTCTCATTAATGCAGGGCAAGGCCAAAGTGACTTATACAATAATATTGCATTGCCCACAGTGATGTTCTGTGCATTCAGATGATTCTTTTTGTTCAACTCTCCTTTGTTCTCCAGAAAACATGCACTTTATTTGATTTAAAATAATAATATTCAAGGCCCATGTTTCACAGCGCACTTTTTGCATAGACAATAATGCACCCACTTTTGATATTCAGCAGTGTTGATGCAATGTTGCACAAAGTTGTCAAATTTAATGTACATGTTATGTAACAATATGTTTCCTATGTCGTAGACGACTATGTTTGTTACTATGCTGTGCCACAGAGCTGATAAAGGACGATATCCATCCGGACCTTTGCCACCTAGGAAATATGTGTCACTGGACCTTCTCAAATAGTAGTTGAGTACCCCTGCTCTAGAGTCTGGTTATTGTGGAGCCTTTTCCCCTTTATCTGTCTGAAAGTGTTTGACTGTTTGTGTTTGATGAAGAGCCTCTCATTCCCTTAAATGCAGCCAAATGTCTGTCTCTGCTAAAAGAGCTGCAGGAAAAAACTATTTGGTGCCTGTCTGCTTAAACTCAAGGAAAGGAGCTCTGATCATTCTGCAGAGAGAGCACTTCTGTTTGTATGGTTTGCACAAATCAGCCAAAAAGTTTGCCAAAGGACATGCTGACCACACGTTTGTACAAATGACAAATTACTCATCTTTGGGGGGAGTAGCGCTTGGTCGAAACCTTGAACTTTGTTTGAGGCATTTGACTCGGTTTAAGAGGAGCTTGTTTGGACTGCTTTGATGCATCCTGGAACACCTGATGACAGGTCCATGTGAAAGGAAGGCAAGAAGAGTATTTTTCACATTGCAGACCTCATTAAAGAAGGGCCTGCCTGGGGGCCCCAAGAAGCCACCTGGGTGTTGGTGTCTCAAGGCTAGGAGTGAGAGAACACATTGTTTGATGCTTTCTTGGGGTTTCAAAATCAAAATAGCTTAAAAACCCTTTCCTACAGTCAAATGACATTGTGGCTTTATGAGTGGTGTTAGTCCATGACATGCAGGCCTGTTTTGGCTATAGCAATGAGTCTACCAGTGTCTGGTTTTGGTCTATAGCTGAAGATGTTCTCCAACAGGTTAACTGACACAGTTTCCTATAAAAGAAATAAGGCACAAGAACACAGCGATTATCGTGTGAATAACTCCTGAATAAGGGCTGTTCTTAGGTTCACCAGAAGCCAATGGCTGGTGAAACAGCCCTAAGGAGGGTGTTATTAACGATAATTCCTGAGTTTGAGGGCCTTATTACTGTTCTAAAATAGAAACCAACATATTTCTTTAAAGATGAATGACATGTTTTCATCATTTTATTTCTTTCATTGAGTTTTATTTCATCGTTCCACCAAACAATATATTCTGGGCAGAAGCCATTCGATAGTTCTGAGAATCTGAAGTTACTAGACAAACGTACTGGTTGTCCATTCTATTGGAATAGTTGTTATCCAAAGTTCTAATAAAAAAAGTTTGCCATGGAAGCTAGCTACTTCTCCTTTGCTAGCTAGCCAACTTAAGCTAACACACGATCACATCAAGTAGATGCAATGACAGCAAACTATGTGCATTTTAGATGGTTTTACCTTTGTTTCTATTGCAATTTCCTTGGATATACCCATTACATTGAACCTGATATACGTATTTGCCTGGCTCAGAGAAGCTGTCAGTCTAATCAAGTTAATTGTCTCTATGTCCGAAAAAACTGCAACATTGTTGCACAGGTCGGAGATGAAGGCAGCAAGGTTTAGACAACCCCCAACTGTTGCAAACCAAATGCTAGCCTAGTAAGCATGGGGAGGCCAGATTAAGTGTATGAATTACCTGGCTGGGCTGTGGGACAGTGGATTAGCATTGATAATTCAAATGGAACTTTTAACCTGTTATGGCTGGATCCCTTTGTTCTCAATTTATGCCTGAAGACATAACCAAATCTAACTGCCTGTAGGCTCAGCCCCAGAGGCAAGGATATGCATATTATTGGTATCATTTGAATGGAAACATTCTGAAGTTTGTGGAAATGTTAATTGAATGTAGGAGGATATAACACAGTAGATCTGGTGGAAGAAAAGAGAAAGAAAGAGCATACGTTTTCTGTTTTTTATTGTTGTAGTATCAATTTTCACATGTACTAGAATAGCCACACAGTCAGATAGGATGCTGGAGATAAGTTTGATGGATAACACAAGAGGGCAACTGTAGGTGTGCAAAGTTTCAGACTGATAACTTCAGGAATGGGTGAGCTACATGACATGAGGCATGAAGTCACCCAGGTGTCCCACACAAGTTGCCCAAATGTACCCAAGTGGCCGAATTGGTGAAATGACCTATAACTATATACAGCAGTGCAAATAACTATATACAACACATCAAAAGCAATTCTAACACACACACACAAAATATTAGAAAATAAATATAGAACAAAAAAAACAGTACACCCCTTGGAAATCCTCATCACAGTATTTTGCTGCCTGTGCCCTGTCCCATAGCAGTCTCTTTCTGATGTAAAGCAGAGGCAAACTGAACAAGTGGTGCATTTCATGCGACACAGAACACAACGACGCCTCCATGCTGTGCTCTTTTGGCCCTGAGGTACAGTCATGCCTGCAGTAATGACCTGTGGCATATGAACACCACTGGGGGCACAGGTAGAACGGGCGGCTTGGCACCGGGGCCTCCCAGTCGGAGTCGCTATCACTGTGAAAGAAAACATACAAAAATATATTGTATGAGCCTTTTATCATCACATAAAATAAACAGATATGTATTGATTGTATAGAGCAGAGGGAACAGTCACTAAGGTGTTCCATTAAACTCCGGCCATTGTTTTATATATATATATATATATATATATATATATATATATATATATATATATATATATATACACACACACACACACACACACACACACACACACACACACAAAAACAAACTACACATTTCATTGCAAAAAAAAAATATATATATATATATTTTTTTTATATATAATATATATATATATTTTTATATTTCATAAAACGGCATTAGCACTTACCCGTCCAGAAGTACGTCCTGTCCTTGCAGAAACAGCTCCTCAGTTCGTTTGAATCATAACACTCCAAGATTCCTCAAACAAAAAATCTGTCTCACTTTCACTTTAGAGTTTTTACATGATGTATTTGCCAGGATATCTTCAATGAAATCGTTGAAACTACAACTTTCTGAAATACAGCTGTGCGTAAAAAGCCTTACAGCAACCCCTCTGATCGTCAAGGCGAAAATGGAGTTCCCTGCGCGTGCGATTACAACCACGGAATTGTGGTCCAACCCCAAACCATTACATACTGCCGTTTACCTCAGCTCATTGGCCATCTACCCATCTAGATTTCAAGAAGATCAGTGGTCATTGGGCAGAAATATAGTCAATCAATGAAGCTTCGCTAAAATTATTGGTGCGTCAGGCAGTCATTTATTGTTGTCTTCAAATCAGCTCACTTCAATTCTCCCCGCAAAAAAAACAATGATGTTTGACTGTGTTGCAAACATCCAGAGGAATGCACTGAAACCCACCATGACTATATAAACGATTGTTTACAGGGTCGAATCACGCCTAATGCTCCGTAAAGAAATGATAGAGATGGAATTCACGGCACAAATAGTTTACAAAATGTTTAGATTTAGGCTATAAAAATGGATTTTATCAAAGAAAACGGCACTTCATTTGATCAATGGGATACTCAGGAAGAGAAATAAGAGCAAGATATCAGAATGTAAGTCATAATTTTGCCTTCAGATGTGAATGTCTAAAAACTGTCATGGCGGAAAATGTTTCTGTTCTTGATTGCTCTCAAACAAAAGCATGGGATTTGTTCTCTGTAATAGCTATTTTAAATTGGAAAACGTAATTTGATTACCAAGATTCTAATCTTTTGAAGGGTGTAAGATACTTGCATTTTCAAGAATGTTTAATGTTACAAAATTTTATTTTTAGTTGTCACTCTGAAATTTCCCCTGATGTTGGTCCCTGTAAGGGGATCGCAGCCATAACAGGTTTTAACAGGCATTACCCGGGGATGTGGTGAATAACTCCCTGCTATCAACCAATCAGCATCCAGGATCCAAACAACCCATTTTCTAATGCTGAATATAACTCGTGCTGCACTCAATTGCCCCTGAGTCTGGATTAAGAACAGTTAGGTTTAATAGTACAACTAAGACAGGATTTAATGCCATGAGGTTTCAATGTGTCTGAGTGTGCTCACACCATAATATACAGCAATCAAGGGACTTACCACACAATTGCAATACTTTGTTCTCATACCAAAAACCGATTCAGTATATTCTCTAGGTGATATAAGTCAACTTCAAAAATATATAGAACATAGCTTTCAGTAAAGTTACCAAGGTGACAGTCTATGCATCAATGGCTAGCATCTTTTGACCGATCTGCTCTGAAAAGATTGGTCAAAATACCATTTAGAGGAAAAACATAGCAGAATTGGGTTGCCTGTGTAAATGCAGCCATGTACATAAGAATTGGTCAATGTCGTAGAAAATATAGGAAATGCAGGGTAATTTGATTAATACATTGGGAATCAAAGGGACATCTGTGATATAGCCTTACAATTCAAATAGAAAATCCATAGTACCAGTAACTCTACTTTGTACGTATGCTTATCTGAAATATAATTCATACTTATGAGAATTATGAGCACAGCTCCTAACCAACTCTGCTATTTTGGTAGTTTTTTTGGATTGTTTATAACGTATTTAACGTATTTTGTACATAATGTTTCTGCTACCACCTCTTATGACCAGAAATAACTTCTGGACATCAGAACAGCAATTACTCACCACAAACTAGAAAAAGCGTTTTCCTTTATTTACCGAGTCCGACGAGAAGGATATACTGCTTTCCCGGGAACAGGCTTAAATCCCTGTCATTTGCGTCTAGAAAAGACAGAGGAAAAGAGGACACAGATCGGCCTTCTGAGAATCCATAGGTGAGCGAGAACTCCCACTGCCATTCGTTCTACTTGCTAACATGCAATGACCCACGATTACAATTATCCTACCAACGGGACATTAAAAACTGTAATAGCTTATGTTTCACAGAGTGCTTTGAAAAGCATGGCTCACATCAACAGCATCCTGCCGGATACCCTAGACCCACACCAATTCACATACCACCCCAACAGATCCACAGATGACCCAATCTCAATCGCACTCCACACTGCACTTTACCACCGGGACAAAAGGAACACCTATGTGAGAATGCTGTTCATTTACTACAGCTCAGCATTCAACACCATAGTGCCCACGAAGCTCATCACTAAGCTAAGGGCCCTGGGACTAAACGCCTCCCTCTGCAACTGGATCCTTGACTTCCTGATGGCCTCCCCCAGATGGTAAGGGTAGGCAATAACACATTTGCCATGCTGATCCTCAACACTGGGGCCCCTCAGGGGGTGTACGTAGTCCCCACCTGTACTCTCTGTCCACCCATGACTGCATGGCCAAACATGAGTCCAACACCATCATTAAGTTTGCTGATGACACAACAGTGGTAGGCCTGATCACCGACAATGATGAGACAGCCTATAGGGAGGAGGTCAGAGAACTGGCAGTGTGGTGCAAGGAAAACAACCTCTCCTTCAATGTGAGCGAGACAAAGGAGCTGATCGTGGACTACAGGAAAAGGCGGGCTGAACAGTCCACCGTTAACATCGACGGGGCTGTAGCGGAGGTGGTCGAGTGTTTGTTTTTTGATGTCCACATCACCAACTAACTATCATGGTCCAAACACACCAAGACAGTCGTGAAGAGGGCACGACAAAACCTTTTCCCCCTCAGGGGACTGAAAAGATTTGGCATGGTTTCCCAGATCCTCAAAATGTTCTACAGCGGCACCATCGAGAGCATCCTGACCGGTTGCATCACCGCCTGGTATGGCAACTGCTCGGCATCTGACCATAAGGTGCTACAGAGGGTAGTGTCTAAGGCCCAGTACATCACTGGGGCCAAGATTCCTGCTATCCAGGACCGACGGTAAATGTAACCTAAACAGAAGACTCCCGAGCCCTGAAGCAAGCTTCCACAAAATTGGAACGGAAATGACGCTCCACCAAACTGGAGTTCTTCCGACTAGCTTGGAAAGACAGTACCGTGCAATATCGAAGAGCCCTCACTACTGCTCAATCAGCCTATTTTCCAACCTAACTGATGAGAATAAGAATAAGAACAATACAAATTGTATTTTTGTTACTGTCGCAAAGCTAACTAAACAGAAGCATTGCTCAATAGAGTATAGCTTTCAATTCAGCAGTGAGAAATTAATCAACTACTTCGATGAAAAGATCATGGTCATTAGAGAGCAAATTACGGAAACTCAGTTGTTCTGAGTCTGCACAGAACTGCCAGGACCTAGGATCAATGGAGACACATACGTTTTGTAATCCTGTATCTCTTGACACATTCACGAAAATAGTCATGGCCTTTAAATCTTCAAGCTGCATACTGGATCCTATTCCAAATAAACTACCAAAATAGCTACTTCCTGTGCTTTGCCCTCCTATGTTGAACATAATAAATGGCTCCCTATCCTCCGGATGTCTACCAAACTCACTAAAAGTGGCAGTAATAAAGCCTCTCTTGAAAAAGCTAAACATTGACCCAGAAAATGTAAAAAACTATCAACCTATATCGAATCTCCCATTCCTCTCTCGAATTTTTAGTCTTTTTTTTCGCAAAGGTACTGGGACTGCGTCAAACCATCAATGGCGTCAAACTAAGGCTCTGCATTTGTCCTCGTGCTCCTAGACCTTAGTGCTGCTTTTGACACCATAGATCACTACATTATTTTGGAGAGATTGAAAATCCTAATTGGTCTACATGCACAAATTCTTGCTTGATTTAGATCTTATCTGTCGGAAAGATATCAGTTTGTCTCTGGATGGTTTGTCTTCTGACAAATCAAATGTAAGTTTCGATGTTCTACAAGTTTCCATTTTAAGACCATTATTGTTTCAGCATATATTCTACCTCTTGGTGATGTCATTCAGAAACACAATGTCAACTTTCACTGCTTTGCAGACGACACACAGCTGTACATTTCAATGAAAACATGGTGGAGACCCAAAATTCCCTACCCTGAAGCCTGTGTTTAAGACATCAGGAAGTGGATGGCGGCAAATGTTTTACTTTTAAACTCGGACAAAACAGAGATGCTAGTTCCAGGTCCCAAGAAACAAAGAGATATGCTATTTGATCTGACAATTAATCTTGATGGCTGTACAGTTGTCTCAAATAAAACTGAAGGAGCCTGATCTCTCTTTTGACAAACATATCAAGAATATTTCAGCTGTGATATTATACAGCTGTTAGAATCTTGACTAGAACCAACAAATGTGATCAAATTACTCCAGTGCTAGCCTCTCTAAACTGGCTTCATGTTAAGGCTAGGGCTAATTTCAAGGTTTTACTGCTAACCTGCAATGCATTATATGAACTTCCTAGCTAGCTCTCCGATTTGGTCCTGCCCTACATACCTACACGTACGCTATGGTCACAAGTCGCAGGCCTCTTTATTGTCCCTAAAATTTCTAAACGAACAGCTGGAGGCCAGACTTTCTTCTATAGTGCTCCATTTTTATGGAATGGTCTGCCTAACCATGTGAGAGACACGGTCTCATCTCTTCTGTAGGTCCTATGATTGAGTGTAGTCCGGCCCAGGGGTGCAAAGTTGGACGGCAAGGCACTGGAATGACAAATCACCCTTGTTGTCTCTGCCTGGCTAGCTCCACTGGTATTTTCTGCCTCTGACCCTATTATGGGTGCTGAGTTACAGGCTTATTAGTGCTCCTCCATGCCGTCCCTAGGAGGGGTGCGTCATGTCGTGCTAGGTGTTTTTGCGCTATAGTCAACTTGAGTGGGATGTCCAGTCTTCATTGGCTATACTCAGCCTTGTCTCAGGGTAGTATGTTGGTGGTCTGTTGATATCCCTCTCATGGTGTGTGGGGGCTGTGCTTTGGTCGTGCTGCCGCTCCAGTTTCAACTGTTCTGCCTGCGGCTATGGAACCCTGACCTGTTCACCGGACATGCTACCTTGTTCTGGACCGACTCTCCCTCTCTCTACCGCACCTGCTGTTTCGGCCTCTGAATGTTCGGCTATGAAAAGCCAACTGACATTTACTCCTGAGGTGCTGACCTGTTGCACCCTCTACAACCACTGATTATTTTTTGACCCTGCTGGTCATCTATGAACATCTTATAGAACAATCTGGCAATAATGGCCATGTACTCTTATAATTTTCACCTGGCACAGCCAGAAGAGGACTGGACTTCCCTTAGAGCCTAGTTCCTCTCTAGGTTTCTTCCTAGGTTCCTGCCTTTCTAGGGAGTTTATCATAGCCACCGAGCTACTAAATCTGCATTGATTGCTGTTTGGATTTTTAGGCTGTGTAACGCTCGTCGTCGATGGAAGGAAGAGTGGACCAAAGCGCACCGTAGAAAGTGTTTATGATATTTATTTTCAAGAAACACTCAAACAAAAATAATAACAATAAACAGAAAATAACACCCCACACAACCCAAAAGGAAAATCACAACTTATATATGATCCCCAATCAGAGACAACGATAGTCAGCTGCCTCTCACTGGGAACCACACTCGGCAAAAACAACAAAGAAATAGAAAACATAGATTTTCCCACCCAAGTCACACCCTGACCTAACCAAACATAGAGAATAAATAAGGATATCTATGGTCAGGGCGTGACAGGCTGTTTTTCTGTATAAGCACTTTGTGACTTCTGCTGATGTAAAAAGGGCTTTATAAATACATTTGATTGATATGATCGATCCTCACTGCTTTTTGATTACCCTTAAGAATCCCTCTTGTGACTGTTACTCACCCTCTCAATAATGTTATGCAAACATCAGGAATATTACAGCACTACCCAGGCATAATGTATGTCAGCTAATCAACAAATGAAATCCCTCTTTAATGGTATTATATCTCTGTCAAGTGCTTTGTCAAGTCCTCACTAGTATTGTGTTGTCCAGAGATACAAAATGAGGAAAGTATCTCTTGGTCCCAGCAGATGCATTTCTCTCCTGGAGGACCTTAACACAAACACTCTATCCCCATAATAGCTTTTAAAAGTAAAAATATATATATATATATATCTTCCTCCCCTACTCTCTAAAATGTATGCACTGTATATTCTTAGGGGTGTACATCTTTTGTTTCGCTATGTACAGTTGAAGTCGGAAGTTTACATACACCTTCGCCAAATACATTTAAACACAGTTTTGCAAAATTTCTGACATGCAATCCTTGTAACAATTCCCTGTCTTAGGTCAGTCAGGATCACCACTTTATTTTAGGAATGTGAAATGTCAGAATAATAGTAGAGAGAATGATTTATTTCAGCTTTTATTTCTTTCATCACATTCTCAGTGGGTCAGAAGTTTACATACACTCAATTAGTATTTGGTAGCATTGCCATTAAATTGTTTAACTTGGGTCAAATGTTTCAGGTAGCCTTCCACAATCTTCCCACAATAAATTGGGTACATTTTGTCCCATTCCTTCTGACAGAGCTGGTGTAACTGAGTCAGGTCTGTAGGCCTCATTGCTTGCACACGCCTTTTCAGTTCTGCCCACAAATTGTCTATAGGATGAGGTCAGGGCTTTCTGATGACCACTCCAATACCTTGACTTTGTTGTCCTTAAGCCATTGTCCACAACTTTGAAGTATGCTTGGGGTCATTGTCCATTTGGAAGACACATTTTCGACCAAGCTTTAACTTCCTGACTGCTGTCTTGAGATATCGCATCAACATATCCACATAATTTACCTGCCTCATGATGCCATCTATTTCGTGAAGTGCACCAGTCACCTCCTGCAGCAAAGCTCCCCCGCAATATGATCTTGCCACCCCTTTGCTTCACGGTTGGTATGGTGTTCTTCGGCTTGCAAGCCCTCCCCCTTTTTACTCCAAACTTTTTACTCCATTTACTCCAGATGGTCATTATGGCCTACAGCTCCACACCCCCTGCAGCTACTTGCCCAAGCCTCCCCAGCTTTTCCTTCACCCAAATCCAGATAGCAGATGTTCTCAAAGAGCTGCAAAACCTGAACCCTTAAAATCAGCTGGGCTAGACAATCTGGACCCTATCTTTCTAAAATGATCTGCCTCCATTGTTGCAACCCCCATAACCAGTCTGTTCAACCTATCTTTCATATCGTCCGAGATTCCTAAAGATTGGAAAGCTGCTGCGGTCATCCCCCTCTTCAAAAAAAACCTCTAGACCTAAACTGTTACAGACCTATATACATCCTGCCCTGCCTTTGAAAAGTCTTCGAAAGCCAAGTTAACAAACAGATCACTGACCATTTCGAATCCCACCGTACCTTCTCCGCTGTGCAATCTGGTTTCCGAGCTGGTCACGGGTGCACCTCACCTGAGCTGAAGATACTAAACAATATCATAACCGCTATCAATAAAAGACAGTACTGTGCAGCCGTCTTCATCAACCTGGCCAAGGCTTTCGACAATATCAATCACCTTATTCTTATCGGCAGACTCAACAGCCTTGGTTTCTCAAATGACTGCATCGTCTAGTTCACCAACTACTTCTCAGATAGAGTTCAGTGTGTCAAATTGGAGAGACCGTACCTCTAGCAGTCTCTATGGGGGTACCACAGGGTTCAACTCTCGGGCCGACTCTTTTCTCTGTATATATCAACAATGTCTCTCTTGCTGCGGGTGATTCTTTGATCCACCTCTACACAGACGACACCACTCTGTATACATCTGGCCACTGTGTTAACAAACCTCCAAACACGCTTCAATGCCACACTCCAATTCAACACTCCTTCGGTGGCCTCCAACTGCTCATAAATGCTAGTAAAATTAAATGCATGCTCTTCAACCGAGTGCTGCCCGCACCCGCCCGCCCGGCTAGCATCACTACTCTGGACGGTTCAGACTTAGAAGATGTGGACAACTACAAATACCTAGGTGTCTGCTCGACTGTAAACTCTCCTTCCAGACTCACATTAAACATCTCCAATCCAAAATTAAATCCAGATTTGGCTTCTATTTCACAACAAAGCCTCCTTCACTCACGCTGCCAAACATACCCCCATAAAACTGATTATCCTATCAGTCCTCAACTTCAGCGATGTCATTACAAAATAGCCTCCAAAACTCTACTCAGCAAACTGGATGCAGTCTATCACAGTGCCATCAGTTTTGTCACCAAAGCCCCATATAGCACCCACCACTGCTACCTGTATGCTCTCTTCGGCTGGCCCTCGCTTCATATTCGTAGACCCACTGGCTCCAGGTCATCTATAGGTCTTTGCTAGGTAAAGCTCCACCTTATCTCAGCTCACTGGTCACCATAACAACACCCACCTATAGCACGCGATCCAGCAGGTATATCTCACTGGTCATCCCCAAAGCCAACACCTCCGTTGGCCGCATTTCCTTCAAGTTCTCTGCTGCCAATGACTGGAACGAATTGCAAAAGTCGCTGAAGTTGGAGACTTATATCTCCATCACTAACTTTAAGCATCAGCTATCTGAGTAGTTAACCAATCGCTGCAGCTGTACACAGCCCATCTGTAAATAGCCCATCCACCTACCTTATCCCGATATTGTTTTAGTATACTTTTTTTGCTCTTTGCACACCAGTATTTCTATTTGCACATCATCATCTGCACCTCTATCACTCCAGTGTTAATTTGCTAAATTGTAATTTCTTCGCTATTATGGCCTATTTATTTCCTTACCTCCTTACGCCATTTGCACACACTGTATATAGACTTTAAATTTTTTTTTATATTGTGTTATTGACTGTACGTTTGTTTATTCCATGTGTAACTCTGCGTTGTTGTCTGGGTCACACTGCTTTGCTTTATCTTGGCCAGGTCGGAGTTGTAAATGAGAACTTATTCTCAACTGGCCTACCTGGTTAAATAATGGTCAAATATATATTTGTTTTAATAAATGGCCAAACAGTTCTATTTTTGTTTCATCAGACCAGAGGACATTTCTCCAAAAAGTACGATCTTTATCCCCATGTGCAGCTGCAAACCGAAGTCTGTCTTTTTTATGTCGGTTTTGGAGCAGTGGATTCTTCCTTGGAGAGCAGCCTTTCAGGTTATGTCAATATAGGACTGGTTTTACTGTGGATATAGATACTTTGGAACATGTTTCCTCCAGCATCTTCACAAGGTCCTTTGCTATTGTTCTGGAATTGATTTGCACTTTTATCACCAAAGGACATTTATCTCTAGGAGACAGGACGCATCTCCTTCCTGAGCGGTATGACGGCTGTGTGGTCCCATGGTGTTTATACTTGCGTACTATTGTTTGTACAGATGAACATTTGGATATTGCTCCCAAGGATGAACCAGACCTATGGAGGTCTACAATTTTCTGAGGTCTTTGCTGATTTCTTTTGATTTTCCCATGATGTCAAGCAAAGAGGCACCGAGTTTGAAGGTAGGCCTTGAAATACATCCACAAGGACACCTCCAATTGACTCAAATTATGTCAATTAGCCTATCAGAAGCTTCTAATGCCATGACATAATTTTCTGGAATATTCCAAGCTTTTTAAAGGCACAGTCAATTTAGTATATGTAAACTTCTGACCCACTGGAATTTTGATACAGTGAATTATAATTGAAATAATCTGTCTGTAAACAATTGTTGTAAAATTACGTGTGTCATGTAGATGTTCTAACCGACTTGCCAAAACTATAGTTTTAATTTAACAAGAAATTGGTGGAGTAATTGAAACACTTAGGTTGGAGTCATTAAAACTTGTTTATGTAAACTTCCGACTTCAACTGTACCAACAGTGGGCCATTTATCAAACACGACAGTGTCTCCTTTATTTTAACAGTAAATCCTCTCAGAACAGAACTGTGGATCAGTTGTGATTGCTGGCTCCTAAACCTATGTCCATGCCATCTTGCATTTAACCTTACAATAGCTGAAATTAACCTAACCCCCTACGGTATGTTAAACCAAGATATTTTGTCCGACGCACAGCATTTCACCCAAATGATATTTCTACACGAGATAACTGTGCTTCTACTTTCAATGAATAACACACAAAATGGCATGAGGGAGTGTTGACCCAGACCTGGGCATTGTTGCTCAACAAAAGCCTGTCTCAGTGGAGTCTCCGGTCTGTAAAAAAAAAACTCTCTCCAGCACTGTGTTTAATCTCCCTCTGAGCTAAAGTGGCAGTTCTAAAAGCCACAGCACTGTCCCTGATCTCCCCGCAGGATTGCTTTACACTGTTTGACATTTCCCCCAGCCTTTTGAAACGCTCCACATGTCAGCTGGGCTGTGGGCTCCTATCTGTGCCCAGTGCTCACCGGCACACACCTCCACGCTCAAGAACAAGAGGCCCTTCTCCTCTACAGCTGACCGTGAAGTAAATTCACAAGCTGTGCAAGAGCAATGCTTCAGATGATGAATTGCAGCTAGTCACTTTTTTGGATTGGAGGGGTGGGTAGGTTGACATTTCATGACAGCAGAAAACAGAGCTTTTTTACTTGCTTCAGGTGTGTGATAGCCACACACAAATCACATTGTGGACCCGTGCCAACAACATCTATTAAAGTTGTACAGTATTATCAGGAAGTTCAATCTATGCTAAGACTACACTGTCACTCTATCTATGCCTAACTTTAACAAGATTCACGTCAGAAGAGAGAATAAAGGTGTTTATGTTGGGGAGGACCTGTGATGCAGGCTATGCAAGACTGCACTTCCTAAAGGTTGCTAACAAAACACTGAGGGATAAGTCTTGTTCCACTGGAGTTCTTGGTTCTTTACCAACAACTGGTTTTGGATTGAGCTCATTTCTCAATGAGGTATAATCAGAAATATTCAGGCACAACAAGGTGTCACTCTTTCAAGTGACACCTGTATTTGAAGGGGTCTAGGGCATTTGAAGGAGTTTAAATATATACACTACCGTTCAAATGTTTGGGGTCACTTGTTTTTGAAAGAAAAGCACATTTTCTGGCCCCGGTGCACAACTGATCAAGAGGACAAGTACATTAGAGTGTCTGTTTTGAGAAACGGACACCTCACAAGTCCTCAACTGGCAGCTTCATTAACTTATTTGGGACTGGGGGGCAGTATTGTGTAGCTTGGATAAAAAGGTGCCCAGAGTAAACTGCCTGCTACTAAGTCCTAAACGCTAGAATATGCCTATAATTAGTATATTTGGATAGAAAACACGCTGGAGTTTCTAAAGCTGTTTGAATGATGTCTGTGAGTATAACAGAACTCATATGGCAGGCAAAAACCTGAAAACAAATCCACCCAGGAAGTGGGAAATCTGAGGATTGTAGTTTTTCAGCTCATTGCCTATCCAACATACAGTGTCAATGGGTTCATATTGCACATCCGAAGGCTTCCACTAGATGTCAACAGTCTTTAGAATCTTGTTTGATGCTTATACTTTGCAGGAGGGGGGAATGGGAGCTGAATGAGTCAGAGGTCTGCCAGAGTGGCATGAGCTGATCACACGCACTAACGTGAGAGCGACCTGCATTGTATCGCATTTCTACAGACATTTCTGCAAACATTATTGAAGATTTATGTTAAAAACATCCTAAAGATTGATGCTATACTTCGTTTGACATGTTTCAACGAACTGTAATATGACTTTTCGTCTGAACTTTCGCCTGGACTTGCCCGCGCATCGTGAGTTTGGATTGTGTACTAAACCCGCAAACAAAAAGGAGGTATTTGGACATAAATGATGGACTTTATAAAACTAGGATTCCTGGGAGTGCATTCTGATGAAGATCATCAAAGATAAGTGAATATTTATCATGCTATTTCTGACTTCTGTAGACTCCACAACATGGCGGATATCTGTAGGGTTTGTTTTGTTGTCTGAGCGCTGTACTCAGATTATTGCATGGTGTGCTTTTTCAGTAAAGCTTTTTTGAAATCGGACACAGCAATTGTATTAAGGAGAAGTGGATCTAAAATTTCATGCATAACACTTGTATCTTTTAGCAAAGTTTATTATGAGTATTTCTGTAAATTTATGTGGCTCTCTGCAAAATCACTGGATGTTTTTGACCTACTGAACGTAACGCGACAATGTAAACTGACATTTTTGGATATAAATATGAACTTTATCGAACAAAACATACAAAAACATGTATTGTGTAACATGAATTCCTATGAGTGTCATCTGATGAAGATCATCAAAGGTTAGTGATTCATTTTATCTCTATTTCTGCTTTTTGTGACTCCTCTCTTTGGCTGGAAAAATGGCTGTGTTTTTCTGTGACTAGGTACTGACCTAACATAATCATTTGGTGTGCTCACGTCGTTAAGCCTTTTTGAAATCGGACACTGTGGCTGGATTTACAACAAGTTTATCTTTAAAAAGATGTGAAATGCTTGTATGTTTGAGGAATTTTAATTATGGAATTTCTGTTGTTTTGAATTTGGCGCCCTGCACTTTCACTGGCTGTTGTTGAGGTGGGACCCTTGCATCCGGAATATCTCAGAAGTTAAATAGTACAAAACACCAGTCTCAATGCCAACAGTGAAGATTCGACTCCGGGATGCTGGCCTTCTAGGCAGAGTTGCAAAGAAAAAGCCATATCGCAGACTGGCCCAAAAAAAAGAAAAGATTAAGATGGGCAAAAAACACAAACACTGAACACGGATATGGCTTTTTTATTGTTCTCTCAAGTTGGATGATGGAGATATCATCCAACTTGTGAGAATTATTTTCCTGCAGACAGAGGTACGCTTTACATATGTACAGTCGATGTTATGTCCATGTTATATATGGTCAATATACAGTCATATCTGAGCCCTACTTTTGATTTTCAAAGACACATGGAATAGCCTTCATTGCCTTTCTCCTCAGTGAACATGAGCCATTATTTTCCACTGCAGTCATAAACACAGGCTCCCAGTTGCTGACATGAACTATGGCACCTCAGGTTAATAGAGCTGACCACATCCACACACCTACCAACACACAGTCTTGTACAGCTAATCTTGTGGGCACACACGATTCATTCCCAATCAAAACCCTGACCCTTAATGTAATTCTAAACCTAACACTAATTCTAACCTGAACCCTAAACACCCTAGAAATAGCATTTGACCTCATGGGGACTAACAAGATAGTTGGACAACTTTTTGTTCATTTACTATTCTTGTGGGGACTTCTGGTCCCCACAAGCATAGTTAAACACGTCCACACACACATGCACACACACACACACGTGAAACAGCGCCTGAAATCGAAGAGGCTTGTGGGTGCACAACCTATACGGGGGCCTCGAGTGTGGCACTGCAGGTTCTTTAAATACCTGGTCACAGTTTTTCCATTGCAGTCATGACATTTCTTACCCCATAGACATATTGGTCTATTTGCACGACTGTCAATGGTCTCTACCTCTCTCTCTCCCTCGCTTGCTTTTCCACCCAAGCTCTATGCTATCTTGTAGAGTCTCACGCAAAGTGTAGAGTGAAGGCATGAGTGTGCAAGTTCACTAGACTTGACAGCTCTGCCAAGTAGTACTGGAGTTACATGTTTCAATAATCTGACTATGGGAGCAAAGTGTAACACAAGCAATGTATCACTCTACTATAAGTAGAGAACTTTGAAGGAATGATGGTTCAGTCTTTCCATTTAAATGGAAGGCATCTAAATGTAATTTATACTGTATTGGTTCCTTGTTGGATCTAAGACCAAGACTTGTGGTAGTAGTGTACAGTCATTGTAAGAAATGTGATTTTGATGGGACTGGTGTTGTGCCAATTTTAATTGTTGGTTTGAAACTACATCCGCAGAATGATCCAGGATAGATGACAGTGCCGTTTCATTGGTGATGAAGGTTATGCATGGCATATGTGTTAATAAGCACTTACCCTCTGTGTACTTTAAATCTGCATTAACAATCACCACGTTCTAAAATATATTGAAAAATAAAAGTTACAAGAGCAGTTTTGATTGTGGAGTTGTGGAGTGCAGTGCCCATTGAGAAGTGGAGTATATGAAGTATATGATTTAGATAAGTGTTAAGTATTGCAATGATGTCAACACTATACCTAAAATAAACTTGCTATAGCGAATGCTCTCCTTTTAATACAGTTGACAGCCTACCCATCACAAACAGAGCTTTAAAATGTTTCAAAATGTCTCAGAGTTCACCCCAACTGTTAGAAGCTGACTGATACGGTCTGTTTTAGACGATGACTTCATTGCACAATTAATTATAGATAGGGAAGGTGGAGGGTGACCTCACTCTTGATGGATTTACCTTGTGTGAACTTGGTGTACACTAGCTGTGCAGTGGAGAGGAGATGGAAGGTAAGATGTTTTTTTCATGGCAGCCTGTTGCCTCACCCAAATCATTCCATCACAGCTGCTTAATTGAAGACATTATTTTAATATTTCATTAACTGCTGGTCTAGTACCAGGAACTGAAAATGAGTTTCTCCTACCTTGAAGTTCTCTTTTATGAAATCAAATAGATTCCTGACCTATTAGGACAAAACATTGAACATACTTTAGATACATTTAATCTAAAAAGCTGTTCGACACCATATTGTAAACTTAAATCTAAGTTCAGGTATATTAGAATACTGTTCCCAGACACAGATTAAGTCTTGGTCTAAAAAGCAAGATAAATGGAGAATCTCCAATAGAAAGTGCTTTTTTGTCTATGGCTGGGCTTAATCTGTTTCCGGAAAACCTTCAAGCGTTTCAAGAAAAAGTGATCCATTTAAAACCTCTACTACATATGTTTGTATTTCAAAAGTTCCGTTTGAGTAGTTGAAATAACCGGTCACATTTAAAGCATTTGTTTGCCAAGTAAATTGACCATCTTTTTCTCACCCTAGTTTAGCTTCAGTGTTTCCAGCATGAACATTGCTTATTTGTGATGTTCAAAGTGCAAAATGGCCGTCAGGGGAGCTGTGGTTCTCAGGCCAAATGAGACGTGACAAGATGTACAAAAAAAAAGGCAAAAGGCAAAATGAAAAGAAACTACCTTTTCACCCGTCATCTCCCCTGTCAGTGAGGCTTGGCTTGTTGAGAAAGATTTGGGTCTGTTGTGACATTGTAAAAAACCCTACTGAAATGTATATGATGATCAAATCAAAGTTTATTTGTCACGTGTGCTGAAAACAACAGGTGTGGGTGCACAACCTATACCTTACAGTGAAATGCTTACTTACAGGGCCTAAACCAACAGTGCAGTTTTCATAGAGAGAATAAAGGAATTTCTTCCGCCTCACAGAACTGGAGGTTCGAACAATATTTATGTTCTGGTCCGTTTGGTACAATTTTGTGAAACTCATGAGAGACAATACGGCCACATTACTATAACGCTGTTTGTACAATAGCCTCAGATATGAGGCTTACATCTAATTGTTGTATAAGATGAATGAGTGAGGATGATACTGTTTGTGAAATTGTGTAATGTGATTTTGGACTGTTTAATGAAGGAAACTCCAATTCCCTTTGGAGTTGAACTAAATCAGAGGACCGCCCATGAGCACAGTTGCGTCATGGGACAGGCCCTTTTCTACTTTTCCAAATAAAGCCTCCACCCGGGTTTTCTATCATCAGACCGAGCTTACCTCAATTACGAAATGGCTAAAGGTTGCAGACCAGCTTACCACGAGAGGGCCAAGGTTTCTAGTAGAGACCATAAACCTGAGTATAAGCTAAGGTTTGAGTAGATGGCTGAATCTTTTAACCATACCACGTGGTTAAACTCTTAGACTATCAATACCAACAGAATAATTAATTACTAGGAATTCAGTATCATTGAACGCGAAGAACGACAACCGCCGAAAACATCTACTCTATAACAACATGAATGAATGTCACTCTGAACTATCCATTCTAACCACGACAGAGAGAAAGAGAGTGGACAGACTCTCCAACTAACTTTTCAACAGAGATCTCGACGACACACTGAGCGTAAATATATTGATTGATTGCAATTGTTCCTGAATGAGTGAATTTTGAATCCAATTGTTTAGTAGCTACTATCTTGTCTCATCGCTACAACTCCCGTATGGGACGAAGGTTGAAAGTCATGCTTCCTCCGATACACAATCCAACCAAGCCACACTGCTTCTTAACACAGCACCATCCAACCCGGGAGCCAGCCGCACCAATGTGTCAGAGGAAACACTGTGCACTTGGCAACTTTGGTTAGCGCGCACTGCGCCCGGCCCGCCCCGCCACAGGAGTCACTGTTGCGCGATGAGACAAGGATTTCCCTACCGGCCAAACCCTCCCTAACCCGGACGACGCTTGGCCAATTGTGTGTCGCCCCACGGACCTCCCGGTCGCGGCCGGTTACGACAGAGCCTGGGCGGGAACCCAGAGTCTCTGGTGGCACAGCTGGCGCTGCAGTACAGCGCCCTTAACCACTGCGCCACCCGGGAAGACATCTACTGTTTGTTATGCATTTCTGTGAATGACTTAGTTAGTAAATAAATGATTTTAAGACAATTGATGTATGGATGACTCATAGTAAAGACTGGGTTTGTGCAGAAAACCAACAATTTACAACGTTTGGAATGAGACTAACGTGAGGTAAATAATAATTCCTTAATTCAAAGACTAATTGATCAGATATTAAAATATCTGAAAGTTATATTAGGAGAATTATAACTTTGTAATCTGAATATTTTCCTTGGTGCCCCGACTTCCTAGTTAATTACAGTTACAGGATTAATCAGTTTAATCGCGTAATAATAATTACAGAGTTATTTGATAAATGTCTTCAGTTTTAATGATGCCAAAGACACGACAATATGGTTAAAGTGACTATGCATATATGATAAACAGAGAGTAGCAGTAGCATAAAAGAGGGGTTGGCGGGTATTGGGTGGCGGGACACAATGCAGATAGTCCGGGTAGCCAAAGTGCGGGGGCACCGGTTAGTCGGGCTAATTGAGGTAGTATGTACATGAATGTATAGTTAAAGTGACTATGCATATAGGATAAACAGTGAGTAGCAGCAGCGTAAAAGAGGGGTTGGGGGTGACTGAATTCAAATAGTCCGGGTAGCCATTTGATTACCTGTTCAGGAGTCTTATGGCTTGGGGGTAAAAGCTGTTGAGAAGCCTTTTGGTCCTAGACTTGGTGCTCCGGTACCACTTGCCATGCGGTAGTAGAGAGAACAGTCTATGACTGGGGTGGCTAGGGTCTTTGACAATCTTTAGGGCCTTCCTCTGACACCACCTGGTGTAGAGGTCCTGGATGGCAGGCAGCTTAGCCCCAGTGATGTACTGGGCCGTACACACTACCCTCTGTAGTGCCTTGCGGTCAGAAGCTTAGCAGTTGCCGTACCAGGCAGTGATGCAACCAGGATGCTCTTCATGTGGCAGCTGTAGAACTTTTTGAGGATCTGAGGACCCATGCCAAATCGTTTTAGTTTCCTGAGGGGGAATAGGCTTGGTTGTGTCCTCTTCATGATCTGCACCAACGTGACAATAAAGATATGAGCTAAAACTGATTGATTTAATGCTTTAAAAAGTCCACCCTGATCTACATAAAATACACACCTAGTTGATACAAATGTTCAAAGAATGCCTTTTGCACTGTGGGTCCAATGCTGGTTAATAGAGCCACCATTTGCAGATTGTATGGAACATTAATCAGTCACCAATTAGGACAGTACACTGACAAGTCACTATGTCTTTTCTTTTGGTTTCATGTCTTTTCAACATTAAAATTAGGAAGGTCACATTTTCACACACAATCCAAGAGCCAGCCACTAGACTTATGAATCCAGTCTCTGTCAATGCCAAATAACACCTACATCTATTTCTTGATTCACTGTAAAAGAAAGCTGCTTTGAACAATGCTGAATCGCAGTGAATCGCAGCGTCAACTCAAGAGGATTTTCCCCTTTTCAGTGAAATGCATTATTATTGGAAAATGGCGGGATCATCTTTCCCTCAGCTGGCTCTTAGTGGAGAGATCCACAGGGCTCGTTTGTGCGGAACAACAAGGGGGCACTGGAAATGAGACCCTGGGCAGGTATGTGCTGAGAAGAATGGGGGGATTGTCGTCATCTGAGTTTCAGAGTACAGAATCTCGTTAACCTTTGGAATCTGGCACAGGCTATAGGGCTGGCAGAGAGACAAGGCCTGGCACCTGCCCACTGATATGCCCGGGCAAGAGCGGGGGGGGGGGGGGGTGTATCAGACATAATGGGCGTCACAAACACATACACACACGTATGCACACACACCCCCTGGAACTAACTACCCCCAAAGATCACAAACCAACCAAGTGATACATCTACAGAATCACATAGAGCTATTTCATAGATTAGCATGCATGGGAGGTCCCTAACATATGCATTCATATCTGTAAGGCAGTCTGTACAGAATCCATGATTAAATACTAGTATAGGGATATTAGCACTGTAGATGGTTCAGATTGCACATAATGTATGACAACAATCTTAAATACCTCATTATGAAGGAAACATATAATATACCTAAACAAAGCACTTCTATGTTTTGAAGACAAATACAGCTGTCTCAAGTATCTTGTGTTGTATAAACCAAACAAACCGGTGCACATGATTCCTCTCATTTGGAAGAAATTCCAATGACTCCTTTGTGCCAACAACTAGCTAGATGTCTCTGCCAAACACGAGTATCAGAAAATCTCTTTCTTTTTTCATCGATCTGATTCAAAACTCTTGTCCAGAAAGGGAGACTTTCTAGCGACCATTCCCTTCTTTGCTCTTGCTCTTTGTCACACCAGCAAGATGCCCCTTCTTCCCTCCCACTTTCTCCTTGGCACCGTGCCAGACCTCCTCTTCTAAGCCTTACCCCCTCCCTCTGGCTCATGACCAAACTAATGAGCCCCTAAGTGCCCTGGCAGTGGAGTGGTGGGGTTGGCATGGGTTGGGATTGCCAACAGGGAGCCTCAGGTGTCTAGCTGATGTGGTTGTATCCATGTCCTTGCCCCTCTGACCTGATGGGCACTGGCACTGAAGGATCACAACCCGAAATTCTGGCACTTTGGCCTGCTCCCAACGGGGGGGGCATTGTGGAATTGTGTCCCTGGCCGGGAATTGTTGGACAATGGCACAGCAGGTCCGATAGACTCGGCAGGGACACTTGGGCAGCTGTAGCAAGGCAGACCCCTCTTCCAGGCATTGGCTACATGGGCCACAATGGCACAGCATGGGCATATACTAAGGAAACACACAGCCTTTGTAAATGTGGCCTGTAGCAGGACTCAGGAGTGGACGCACATAAGTGAAGCAGGGGAAGAATCTTGTATCCCCTGTTGCCTTGCTTAGTCTTACACACATACACACCAACACACACACACGCACACACATCTCATCTACTCTTGCACCCCACTGAGCCACCGGAAGAGCACTGAAGGAATCCTCTCATCCTCCCAGTGCTGAATGTTGATGATGAGGATGATGTATGCGTGCTCCTTTTCAGCCTGCGCAGAAAACACTGCATTCCCCCACACCTGAAGGGCAAACTGGCAGACTCCACAAAAGGGCAAATCCCTGCATGAGTCAATGATGTCATCTCCACCATAAGTAATAGCTCTCTGGCATCGGCTTGAAAATCTATTTGACCTATTGTACGTCTCAGCTTCAATTTACTCTCTCTCTCTGGCCCTCTAGAACCAGTGCATGACCTCACTGCTGAAATTAAATATATAGGGTACCAGTCAAAGGTTTGGACACACCTACTCATTAAAGGGTTTTTCTTGATTTGTACTATTTTCTACATTGTAAAATAATAGTGAAGACATCAAAACTATGAAATAACACATATGGAATCATGCAATAACCAAAAAAGTGTTAAATTTTGTTTGATTCTTCAAAGTAGCCACCCTTTGCCTTGACGACAGCTTTGCCCACTCTTGTTAAAAGTTTTGACTTGTACTGTGTACATATATACATTATTTTCTACCAAGGATTCAAACAAAAGCAGCAGCATCTCCTGAGTATGAAGTTACCATGTTTTATAGTATTTGGTGTACACAGCTGGCTAGTCTCCACAGTACCATTGCCTCGCTGTCATTGACATCGAATGAGATCAAGGGGCCACTGTTTCCAACAGTGTGCGGTGAGGGTATTCCTGTCCCCTCACCTTTCTCTTTATCATTACTTAAGACATGCTGTACCTCTCTCATCACTTTGGACATGCTGTACCCAGGGGTGAAAGTAGAATGAATTTATTCCGGTACGAGACCTCCTATGTTTGCACGCACTTCTCCAAAAAAAATCACTTCAAAAGGGCTCCTTTACTAGGCATGTTTATCCACCCGCAACATTTTTCCAGCCTCCAAACATTGGTGAATGGAAAGAGACATCTGTTACACAAAACACCATAGAGCCTTACTTTCTCCCATGGCTGTACCTCTCTCTTCTACTTTTCTCTTTATCATCACCAGACATTCTGTGCTTCTCTCTCTTTTTTTTCTCTCTCTCTTTCTCTCTGCAACATTAGGACAGTCTGTTCTTATCTTGTCACTGTTGCAGTCTATACCTGTCCCTTTCTCTCCCTCTGTTTCTTTCATCTCCTTCCTTTTTGTTCTCCTCCATCCCCCTCTCACGCACAAACAAGCGTGTGAACACACACACACACACACCACACTAAAGACCCACTGTTTGGGAATAATAAAATCAAGCTTTCATGTCCACTGGTTTTCCCGTTAGGCTAACTCATATTACTAATGTGCATTAGACCATTCTTAGGATGGGATGAAAATGGGACTATCTACCAATGTAGCAATGCACTCAATAGGCTCTGCTGGACTCAGGTGATAGCTCCTTAAATACAAAGACATGTAAAGGGTTAAATTGAACTGGGGACATCTCGCATGCCAACCCAATTTCTTATCCATTAGACCAAGAGGGAATCCTCAGGCAGGGCTTCCTCATAGAGATGGCAAGATTCCAAATCACCTCATCTCTGCTACAGACAACTTTGGCAAGACAATTATGGGTAATTAATTGATGCCTGCATATCTCCCTTACCGCAGACGTGTCAACATGTCTGACGCTCGCTGCGTCCCATCAACTCTCTCTTTGAATCTCTTTGAGATATTTTGAGAAAAGAATAAGAAGAAAACAGAACATGATGATTCACGGGACTATCTCAGAACCCTCCCAACTCCAATTAACGAGTCTAAGAGTGAAAGTAGAGGATCAAGAAGAACAAACAGTATATCTGCCAGAATTCGAGAGACTTTGACAGTTTAATACCAGGAAAGGATGAGACTGACATTCTAAACCCACTTAACCTCGGCTAAACCTTTCGTCTTGACATCTACGTTAAAGGCAACGTTGTATGTTGATAGCAAACAATTGAAGGTTAAATAAAAAGTATATGCCCTGAAGAGATGGGCCCTTATTCATGTAGCAACATAGAGTAACAGTGCTGATCTAGAATCAGGTCCCCCCTGTGTTGTAATATTATTCATTATAATCTAAAATGCTAAACTGATCCTAGATCAGCACTCATACTCAGATTATCCGCTAGATAGGCAGCAGTGCATATTAATGGTGTTTTGAAAGCAGTCTGACTCAGTTCGCTGCAGAGCCTTGTTGGATGATCTCAGAACCTGTTAACACTGAATTTTGTTGGACATCTGGTGCGATGTTATATGAGGAACCTTCCTCCTATGCCACGTGAAATACTGCTGCACTATCAAGTCACAGACACATGCACAGACGCATACACACACATACACAGAAAACAGAATGTCACTCCCTCAAAGTTCAGACGATGATGTCGAATCATTTCACAAACACAATCTATTTGAAAGCTCGAAAGGGACAAATTACATTTTCCCAAGTTTGTCGTCAATTTTTCCTTTCAAACTCAAGTCCTCGTTGTAATTCTGAAAAGACCACATCCGACTTCACCATGTGGAGTGTAACGATCCAGCCTGGGTCACATCCCTTGTTTTTTTGTTGTTGGTCTAGGCTATCGTGGTTAGCAGTCGGCCCTTCACCTGCTAACTGTATTTTCATTACACAGAGGACACCCAGACAGCTTGCTATCAGCTCCTCAAATTAGTCACTGATAACACCCCTTTCCTACGACATGCTAATAAACTCACTCTGGACATTGGGGGTAGCTTTACATTGCTCGGCGGCAAGATTTTCCAGAGATCTGAAAGTGTCAAGACATCTTCACTCGGACTTCGAGAACTTTTTGAAGGTTCTGAACAGTCATTCTAAAAAGTTATTTTTCTCTCATGGCTGCACAAAGGTCTGCACAAAGGTCATGAGGAATTTTGGACCATTCATCTTTACTAAACTGTTTCAGTTCAGCAATATTCTTGGGATGTCTGGTGTGAACTGCTCTTGAGGTCATGCCACAGCATCTCAATTGGGTTGAGGTCAGGACTCTGACTGGGCCATTCCAGAAGGTGTATTTTCTTCTGTTGAACCATTCTGTTGTTGATTTACTTGTGTGTTTTAGGTTGTTTGTCCTGTTGCATCACCCAACTTCTGTTGAGCTTCAATTGGCGGACAAATAGCCTTACATTCTCCTGCAAAATGTATTGATAAACAATTCATTTTTCCGTCTGATAGCAAGCTGTCCAGGCCCTGAGGCAGCAAAGCAGCCCCAAACCATGATGCTCCCTCCACTATACTTTACAGTTTAGATGAGGTTTTGATGTTGGTGTGCTGTGCCTTTTTTCTCCACAAATAGTGTTGTGTGTTACTTCCTTCCAAACAACTCCACTTTAGTTTCATCTGTCCAAAGAATATTTTGCCAGTAGTGCTGTGAAACATTCAGATGCTCTTTTGCAATCTTCAGACATATAGCAATGTTTTTTTTGGACAGCAGTAGCTTCTTCCGTGTTGTCCTCCCATGAATACCATTCTTGTTTAATGTTTGTGTTACGTTCCCCAGTTTATGTGCTGTGGTTTTGTATGTGAGTGTTTCAGAATGGCTTCCGGAAATTTCCCCCAAGCAGCTGATTGGTCGGCCACATCGATGAGTGGAGAGCTGTCCCCGCCCCCTCGTCAGGATACAGCTGTATCCCATTAGACTCATTCTCCAGCGATATAAGCCAGTGTTCTGTTGATCAGAAGAGAACTGAGGGTGATATCCTGTGTTGGTTGTTTCTCAGATAGAGCTTATGGGTATGGTCTGTGATTGTTGCTGAGGGAGATGATAAGTATGTCCTGTGTTGGTTTTTGCTGAGAGACAGGTTTTTGTTAAGTACTTTTTAGTCGCTGCTTCTAAGGTATGTGTGTCCCCATTGGACGCAGTGTTTTTGATTGTTGAAATTGTTTCCTTTGTTTATTCTGTTTCGTTTGTTCATAACACATAGTTATAATCACTAGGGAAGACCTGGGTGGACCAACCTCTGTATTTTGGTTAGAGTACCAGGTGGTGCGAAGTTAGGTAAGTAGTGGGTAGGCAGGTCAGGTAGGAGAGGGGGCTTTGACATTTACTTTCTTTGCTTTGGTTCCGTCCAGACCCTTTTCCCCAAAATGACCGTGTGACGGAATAAATTCTTCTACAATTCTCTGCCTTTGTCATCCTTACTCGCACCTACAATCCCATACCCCTTTCACTCCACGGGGAGTTGAGTTGTAGCAGGGTGTTGCGTTCCATCTTCCTAGAGGCGTAGGTAAAATTTGACTTTTGTAGTCTCGTCAACAGAGATGTTAGCATGTTCCAGAGATTTCTGTAAGTCTTTAGCTGACACTCTAGGATTCTTCTTTAACCTCATTGAGCATTCTGCGCTGTGCTCTTGCAGTCATCTTTGCAGGACTGCCACTCCAAGGGAGAGTAGCAACAATGCTGAACTTTCTCAATTTATAGACAATGAAATCAATGATGAGAATCAAGGCTTTTAGAGATACTTTTGTAACCCTTTCCAGTCAACATTTCTTAATCTTAAGTCTTCTGAGATCTATTTTGTTCAAAGCATGGTTCACATCTGGCAATGCTTCATGTGAATAGCAAACTCACATTTTGTGAGTGTTTTTATATTGCAGGGCAGCTATAACCATCTCCAATCTCCAATTGATTGGACTCCAGGTTAGCGTAGTCAGTAGTCTAGGGGTTCACATAATTTTTTAAACCTACACTGTGACTGTTTATTGTGTTATTAGTTTAAGCACACTGTCTGTGACTTAGAGGAAGATCACATCACATTATTTTACCAATTGATGTAGAAATCCAGGTAATTCCAAATGGTTGACATACTTTTTTCTTCCAACTGTAGATGGGAGGGGATGAGGGTAGCAGAAGGATAGGAGTAAAAACAAACAAAAGATAACTATTGTAAAATAGTTTGTGCCCGTAAAATGTATGTAGTACGTATAAACTGGAAGTAGAAGCCTAAGTGTTGTTGTTCATTAGTTTACTCAAATTAGGGGAGGGTGGTAGGGTTAGTGAAAAATATATATGTGTGTAAATATACAGTACCAGTCAAAGGTTTTCTTTATTTTGTCAATTTTTCTACATTGTAGAATAATAGTGAAGACATCAAAACTAAGAAATAACACATATGGAATCATGTAAGCAAAAAAGTGTTAAAGAAATCCAAATATATTTGAGATACTTTAAAGTAGCCACCCTTTGCCTTGATGACAGCTTTGCACACTCTTGGCATGTATATATATTTTACAAAAAATATATATGGGGGATGCAGACAATTACATTGATGTAAGCTACAATCTATCTGCAATATTAAAGTGGATCTATCCCCCTTCCAACCAACTTGACACAAATGTGGGAAGCATTGGAGTCAACATGGGCTAGCATCGCTGTGGAACACTTTTTACCCCTTGTAGAGTCCATGCCCCAACCAATTGAGGCTGTTCTGAGTGCAAAAAGGGTGGTGCAACTAAATATTAGGAAGGTGTTTTTAATGTTTTGTACACTCAGTGTATATCATCGATCCTGGTTTAATAATAGTTTATTCTTCATTTTGTTGAGTTCAGTCACATAATTTCTTAATTTGGTCACATACCTTCTCAAGTCAGCCAATCGACTGTGCAGACAGACTTAATAGCCACTCCTTTTGCCCCATCACTTTCAACCATCACTTTCAACCATACATCTTTTCAATTCTTCATCAATCCATTGAGCCTTAAAACTTCTTATGGCTGCAGGGGCAGTATTGAGTAGCTTGGATGAAAGGTGCCCAGAGGTGCCCAGAGTAAATGGCCTGCTCCTCAGTCCCAGTTGCTAATATATGCATATTATTATTAGTATTGGATATAAATCACTCTGAAGTTTCTAAAACTGTTTAAATGATTTCTGTGAGTATAACAGAACTCATATGGCAGGCAAAAGCCTGAAAAGAAATCCAAACAGGAAGTGGGAAATCTGAGCGTTTGGATTTGTGTACTAAACTCCCTAACAAAAGTAGTTACTTGGACATAAATAATGGACATTATCGAACAAATCAAACATGTATTGTGGAACTAGGATTCCTGGGAGTGCATTCTGATGAAGATCATCAAAGGTAAGGGAATATTTATAATATTATTTCTGATTTCTGTTGACTCCAACATGGTGGATAATTTTTTTCACTGCATCCAATGAGTACAGATAAAGCTTTTGATCAAAGTTCTAATGTATTAGTAAACATGTGATCAATACAAGTGGATGATAAAGTTCCTGTAGTGTTTCTAAACACCATGGTAGGTTGATTAATAACCAGAATCAGATTACAGGCACTGGTTACAGTGGGGCGGTAGGGTAGCCTAGTGGTTAGAGCGTTGGATTAGTAACCGGAAGGTTGCAAGTTCAAACCCCCGAGCTGACAAGGTACAAATCTGTCGTTCTGCCCCTGAACAGGCAGTTAACCCACTGTTCCTAGGCTGTCATTGAAAATAAGAATTTGTTCTTAACTGACTTGCCTAGTTAAATAAAGGTTAAAAAAAAAGAAAGCTTCCTCATGAGTAGACAGCTTGTTGAAGTCCAGTCATTATTCAGTTCCCCAAGAAAGTAGACTGCTCTGTTTACATCACATAGACAATCAAGCATGTAACACACATTATTTTGATACTGTATCTTAGCACTTGGTGGCCTATAGCAACACCCTAAAATAATAGGCTTTAGAATAGGGAAGTGAACCTGCAACCACCACACTTCAAAAACACTTGACATGAGATCTTCTCTAAGCATGGCTCTGAATATGTATATAGCAACACATCCCCCATTGGCATTCTTGTCTGTACTGTAGATGTTATATCCCTCTATTGCTACTGCTGTATCATCAAAGGAATTATCGAAGCGAGTCTCAGAAATGTCTAATATATTCATGTTATCTGATATGACCAAGTTATTGATTTAATTAGCCTTATTTCTAAGGTTACATACACTATAAGTATGTGAGACCCCTTTCAAATTAGAGGATTTGGATATTTCAGTGACACCCGTTGCTGACAGGTGTATAAAATCAAGCAGGCCGCCATGCAATCTCCATAGACAAACATTGTCAGTAGAATGGCCTTACTGAAGAGCTCAGAGACTTTCAATGTTGCACCTTCAGAGTAAGCAACAAGTCAGTTTGTCAAATTCCTGCCCTGCCCTCTAATGTTATAGTGAAGTGGAAACAATGGATCAGCTGCAAAGTTGTAGGCAACACAAGCACAAGCTCACAGAACGGGACCACCAAGTGCTGAAGCACGTACCGTGTAAAAATTGTCTGTCCTTGCAACACTCACTACCAAGTTCCAAACTGCCTCTGGAAGCAATATCTTCTGCTTTCCTCTTCTGGCGCACAGAAGAGGAAAGCAGGTTCTGACCAAATTGCCAAATCTATAACTCTTCGGCTAGCTGGGAAATGGGCCTAGCTCGAGGCTAACTGGTGTTTGCTTCGGGACAGAGGCGTTAGCCAGCGGTACCCACTCGGTTGCAGCTAGCTAGCTGCGATGATCCGATGATTCACATACATAACTGATGTCCTCTCTAAATGACTTAAAGATTGCTGTCATCCAGCTATTCTCTTGTTTAAATTCATTGAGCAGACCCTGGGAGAACTGCAAACTGTTCTTCAGGTCCTGGACCACTCTAGACAGATTCCATAATTTTATTAGTTGACTCCACCAGTATTTGGATACAACACATTAAGCTATTTTCGAACAACTGCTTGTATATCTATTTATGTTCATTTAACCCATAAGTCTAAGCCCTTCTTTGTCGGGAGGGGGGTTCTACTAAAATATATGGAATTGTTTTAAGAAGGTCATAACAAGGACCAGTTAGCTATTTGATTTTTAGAAATAGTTTGACAATGTATTTTTGGCCTTACAGCTATTAGCCCAAACAAATGCATTGTGAGGCCTGTGGACACACTATAGCAAAACAACTGACACATACATACGTGTTCATGAGAGTCTCACCCTTCATAAGAAAATAAGTCTGTTAATTCAGCGTTATTTTGCTAAAGAAAGCCACGAGATAGATACATGTTTCAATGCATGCCAAGCATTGGTCATGAAGAATGTCACTCAAGAGTAGCTAGTAGTTGGGAGTAGCTCTATATTGAATATGAAGACTTAAATCCTGATGTAAGAATCTATCTTAACACTGTTTTCTCCCTGCTAGACACCCAGGCCCATTGTGCCACTCATAGTGATTAACTACTAGGCCTGATCTTAGGCCAAAGCCTGGGCCTCTGGTTGTACTGCAGCCAATGCCGCGTGGCAGGACCATGGGCCGGCCCTGTAGCGTGCTGCTGAGTGCAGCTGAGACCTGACGTCGGGACTTTGTTTGTGTGTTTTGGATGGAGATGGACCATGGAGGATCTTCCTCCTAATTGCGTAGCACTAGCAGAGCTCCAATGAGGCGGAATGCCTGCTTTGTCTTGGTGGCTCCTCATGTCAATGTCCTGGGTGAGTCCTCTCTTGGACCATGATTTACGAGCAGAGAAGAGAGAGTGTGACCAAAAGCAACATCCAAATGATGGAGGGATGGGAAGTGGAAAAAAGAAGGGGAAAGAGAGAGCAGGCTCCTGAGTAATGTGGTGAGAGATGTGCTGTTGGGCCGGTGGATTTGAGGATTTTTACAGAGCAGATCAGGATGGGGAAAGGGGTTTGCCATCACAAACTCTGCTTACACGTTTCTGCCATAGTCTTTAAAAAAACATACAATCAGAATCTCGACACTGAAATATGATATGTAGTGCAGGGTTGAACAATTTTACTGGAGAAGTTTCATCACAACACCAAGGATAATAGACAGATTATGATCTTGATATTTGTTCATTCAACAGGGGTCATAACTCACATCAAGCAGGGGCATATTAAGTTCGTCTTCCGTTGTTTGTTATTTTTGGATGTTGAATAAGCTGATTCTGACCAAATTCCCCAATCTAAATAGAACACTCTGTCCTAGGAGGTCATGCTATTTTTGGAGTACAGCAGCCAGAGCACAGAACGTAAGGCTCTTAACACCGATTTATGGCAATCCAACATCTACAGTGTTATGCTCCTGGTTTTACTGGTGTTGAATGATAACTTAAGTAGGATAGAACAGGTAAAACAAGTTGAGGGTTTACATAGAAAACACACATGAATAGCACACACCTGCACATGCTCAAAGAAAGACACATACTTCAGGCCCACATGTATGCACACACACAGGCACGCAGTCATTCACACAAACATACATGGTTTAGAGCTAAAAGGAGTGCCCGATTGCATGACTGTAGATCGCATGGCGTCAGCTCTAATCCTCAAACACACACATAGACATGGCTCACATCAACACAATTATCCCAGAAACCATAGACCCACTCCAATTTGCATGCTGCACCTACAGATCTACAGATGATTCAATCTCTATTGCACTCCTCGCAGCCCTTTCACACCTGGGCAAAAGGAACACCTATGTGAGAATTGTATCCATCCATCCTCCTGTACTAGCTGTTCACTTATGACTGCACGGCCAGGCATGACTCCAACACCATCATTAAGTTTGCTGATGACTCGGCAGTGGTAGGCCTGATCACCGACAATGATGAGACAGCCTATAGGGAGGAGATCAGAGACCTGACCGTGTGGTGCAAGGACAACAACCTCTCCCTCAACGTGATCAAGACAAAGGAGATGATTGTGGACTACAGGAAAAGGAGGTCCGAGCACACCCCCATTCTCATCGACGAGACTGTAGTGGAGCAAGTTGAGAGCTTCAAGTTCCTTGGTATCCACATCACCAACAAACTAACATGGTCCAAGCACACCACAACAGTCGTGAAGAGGGCACAACAAAACCTATTCCCCCTCAGGAGACTGAAAAGATTTGGCATGGGTCCTCAGATCCTCAAAAGATTTTACAGCTGCACCATTGAGAGCATCCTGACGGGTTGCATCACTGCCTGGTATGGCAACTGCTCGTCCTCCGACTGCAAGGCACTACAGAGGGTATGCGTATGGCCCAGTACATCACCAGAGCCAAGCTTCCTGCCATCCAGGAACCTCTATACCAGGCAGTGTCAGAGGAAGGCCCTAAAAATTGTACCCCCAAGCCACAAGACTCCTGAACATTTAATCAAATGGCTACCCAGACTGTTTGCATTGCCCCCCCCCCCCTTCTTCTACGCTGCTGCTCTCTGTTATTATCTATGCATAGTTACTTTAATAACTCTACCTACATGTAAATATTACCTCAATTACCTCTATATAGCCCCGCTGTTGTTATTTACTGCTGCTCTTTAATTATTTGTTATTCTTATCTCTTAATTTTGTGGCAGGGATTTTCTTAACTGCATTGTTGGTAATTGCTTGTAAGTAAGCATTCCACTTAACTTTTGTATTCGGCGCATTTGACAAATTTGATTTGATTTGACACAAAATATCTCAGACAATCTCTATCACAGTGCATTCTGTATCAGGATGAGGTCTCTCCCAGTGACTCTCCTAGTTGATGTGCTCTCATTTAATTTGATGTTTTTGATGTTGAAATCAATAAAACTGTGATCAGAAATGCATTATATTCTCTCTCAGCCTGCTGGATTAGTAGTAGTTTTGAGGAGTTTTCCCTTCACAGAACAGTGCAAACTAGCTTCATTAAATAGTACTCACAAAACACCAGTCTCAACGTAAACAGTGAAGAGGCAACTCCGGGATGCTGGCCTTCTACACAGAGTTGCAAAGAAAAAGCCAAATCTCAGACTGGCCCAAAAAAAGAAAAGATTAAGATTGCCAAAAGAACACAGACACTGGACAGAGGAACTCTGCCTAGAAGGCCAGCCAGTTTGCGCTGTTCTGTGAAGGGAGTAGTACACAGCGTTGTACAAGATCTTCAGTTTCTTGGCAATTTCTCACATGAAGTAGCATTCATTTCTCAGAACAAGAATAGACTGACGAGTTTCAGAAGAAAGTTCTTGCTTTCTGGCCATTTTGAGCCTGTAATCGAACCCACAAATGCAGATGCTCCAGATACTCAACTAGTCTAAAGAAGGCCAGTTTTATTGCTTATTTAATCAGGACAACAGTTTTCAGCTGTGCTAACATAATTGTAAAACGGTTTTCTAATGATCAATTAGCCTTTTAAAATTATAAACTTGGATTAGCTAACAGAACATTGGAACACAGGAGTGATGATTGCTGATAATGTGCCTCTGTACACCTATGTAGATATTCCATAAAGAATCTGCCGTTTCCAGCTACAATAGTCATTTACAACATTAACAATGTTTACACTATCCTAACACGGTTATTTTAATGGACAAAAACTATGCTTTTCTTTCAAAAACAAGGACATTGTCCTCAAACCTTTGAACGGTAGTGTATATGATGACACCAAAAAGGGGATTTGGATTTCATTGCACCAGACCTCTCAGTGAACTCCTATAGCTAGAAAAAGAAGATTAAAGGCAAGACAGGAAGCATGTCAGGACATTTAGTTGGGTTCTCATCTTACATGCAGCTTTAGAATGAGGTAAGGTAAGCTTTTATTTGAAAAATTTGATGCATGCCATTAAAACATGCTGTCCACTATTAGATAGATAGGTCTACAGAAACATGCAGTAGCCTACACAAGCCTGAGCTATTCAGAGTTACTCATGTTTATCTTGTATTAACAACGCACATTTTGGAATCAACAGCACTGTAAGTACTAATTAATGGCCAAATTCTGACATCATACACTTTAAATCCTACATTGAAGTCACTGAATGAGCGATGAGTGCAAATATTTACGTTGCATGTTCACACTGTGCTAACCTCTTTACAAAGGTTGTGACATCATGTACTACGGTTGCAGTGACATCCTCTCTGTCATGATGAAAATACTGTGATCTACGGTGTCCATATTAGGCCAGAATGACACCAACACGTTGTGATTTTGAGTCTTAAGTTTATCTAAATACCACACTCAATAATTGTCCTGAGGGTCTTCACTCTAGTGGCCTTCCAGGCAGCCCTAAGTACCGGAAAATATCTAATAATGTTTGTTTGGTTTGAACCTGTTATTTCTGCTTCTGTTTATCCTCATCCAATCCAAACATATCCAATGACAGTAAACCCATATTGAGTTTAAATAAGAACAAACCGCATGATGATTTTGTCATTTGACATGACACCCCATTTTTTTGCACATAATTGCAAATACAAATATACTTTAATATATTTAATTTAGTTAAAACAGTGACTTATTACTTAAATCTTAGTTGTTGTTTTTTTGTTTGTTTTTTTACCTTTGTGTGACATGAAGATGGTGTCACACCTGAGGAAATAGCTATCACTCCATGGGATCTAATCCATTAGTACACTTCTATAAATGACCTTTAAAGACTTGTTTTTCACCCATATTTTATTTTATACCTATTTGTATCCTGTTCCAATTTGTATTATTTCAAGTGGTTGTGAGTGCAACATTTACATTTGAATAAAGCTGTCATCAAGACAAAGGGTGGCTACTTTGAAGAATCTCAAATATAAAATATATTTTGATTTGTTTAACACTTCTTTGGTTATTACATGATTCCATATGTGTTAATTCAATAGTTTTGATGTCTTTATTATTATTCTACAGCGTAGAACATAGTAACAAATAAAGAAAAACCCTAGAATGAGTAGGTTTGTCCAAATGTTTGACTGATACTGTATATAATTTTGTTGTTGTCGCCTGTTTTGCATGTCGCGTTTCATTTTTGTTCAGTATAGTTATTGTTCCTTTGATTGCTCCAACGTTACTTGGATTACTGCAGCAATTTTAGAGCCTATACATGTGGTACTCTCTTGGGCACCACAGACATTTTTGGTGACTCGATAACCCTGACTAGTGTCTAATTTCAATGTCTGGTGACCACAGGTAATGGGGAATCAGGGTTACAGTGCATTCGGAAAGTATTCTGACCCCTTGATTTTTTCCACATTTTATTACCTTACAGCGGATATATTGAAGCAACATCTCAAGACATCAGTCAGGAAGTTAAAGCTTGGTCGCAAATGGGTCTTCCAAATGGACAATGACCCCAAGCATACTTCCAAAGTTGTGTCAAAATGGCTTAAGGATAACAAAGTCAAGGTATTGGAGTGGCCATCACAAAGCCCTGACCTCAATCCCATAGAAGATTTGTGGGCGGTACTGATAAAGTGTGTGCGAGCAAGGAGGCCTACAAATCTGACTCAGTTACACCAGCTCTGTCAGGATGAATGGGCCAAAATTCACCCAACTGATTGTGGGAAGCTTGTGGAAGGCTAACCGAAATGCTTGAACCAAGTTAAACAATTTAAAGGCATTGCTACCAAATACTAACTGAGTGTATGTAAACTTCTGACCCACTGGGAATGTGATGAAAGAGATAAAAGCTGAAATAAATCATTCTCTCTACTATATTTCTGACATTTCACAGTCTTAAAATAAAGTAGTGATCCTAACTGACCTAAGACAGGGAATTTTTACTAGGATTATATGTAAGGAATTGTGAAAAACTGGGTTTAAATGTATTTGGCGAAGGTGTATGTAAACTTCCAACTTCAACTGTATATGGGGGATTGGAAATAATGCAGACAATTACGTTGATAGAAGTCTCATCTATCTGCAATATTGAAGCTGATCTACCCCTAAAGAAAATAAATAACACACAAACACACCTGTCTTAGACAAACACAGTATCCAGCATGTTGCATAAGTTATAATAGCTGTATGATTCTATTTGAGTGATCATGCCCAGAGGATGAAACATATGGCGCCTGTGTAGATAATGACTCTGATGATCTGTCTATGTGTGTGTGTGTGTGTGTGTGTGTGTTTGGGGGGGGGGGGGTTGTCTATCTAGCTGAGCCTCCAAGACAGGGCAGATCGAAGTCTGAGTGACAGTTGGCAAAGACCACTTTGAGCTAAACTTGATGTCATAAATCAGGATGGAGTCTTCACCTCAACCAGAAACACCCCCAGGTCATGAGTTCAAAAAGAACACAGTTGGGCTCTAGTGTGTGTCATCGATCATCTTCATCTCTCACTGCATGTGTGGCCCCCTGTCTCTGTAGTTTGGTTTGGATGTACAGGGCTCAATACTAGTACACCCACACCCAAGCATACACACATATAGTTGCAAACACACTCACACCACGCAAGTGCATGCATTCATCCACATGTGTTTTTTATTTATTTATTTAACTGGGCAAGTCAGTTAAGCTTTGCTGCAGGAGGGTCTGGTGAACTTCACAAAATAGATGGCATCATGAGGAAAGAAAATGATGTGGATATATTGAAGCTACTGGGCCAAAATTCACCCAACTTATTGTGGGAAGCTTGTCGAAGGCTTCCCAAAACATTTGACCCAAGATTTTGATCCAATTTAGAGGCAATGCTACCAAATACTAATTGAGTGTATGTAAACTTCTGACCCACTGGGAATGTGATGAAAGAAATAAAATCTGAAATAAATAATTCTCTACTATTATTCCACAGTCTTAAAATAAAGTGGTGATCCTAACTGACCTAAGACAGGGACATTTTCCTCTGATTAAACGCCAGGAAATGTGAAAAACGGAGTTTAAATGTATTTGGCTCAGGTGTATGTAAACTTCTGACTACAACTGTATGTACAGTATACATGTTCAGACACACACAGACACAAATTGAGCCCTTAATGTAGCCTGTACATGTTCAAGTTTGTTGTGTGCTTATAGCCTACACTACTTTTACACGGATAAGTTAAAGGGATACAGACATATTTGGCTTTTTCAGTAAGAAAACACAGGACGACTTCATATCTGATAACCTGTCTTTTGGTGTCATAACCAGGCTCCAGGCAGAGCAGGAAGAAATCTGGAATCTATCTGCTGTACAGTGAGTGTACTATATGACACAGAGCGCTTCTGAGGCAATGATGAAAACCAGACACTTACACATTGTCCCATCACAGGGCTGTGTTTTACAACATGCTTCAGCTGACCTCCCAAGAACACACACCCAGTTGTTCCTGGGCATCTCATTAGTGGTATAAACACAAAGTCTCACAAAAATGGCCAAGCAAAAATACTTACTATGACCTACTATTACATAAACTTAGCCACATATACTAAAGACCCATTTGCAAACACAAACTCATGTAGAACCATACATTCCAATTGTGTAAGACAAAGGGCCAGAAACCAGCATACAAATACAAATACAAATACACACACACACAACATTCTGTGTTTCTGTCTTTGATTAATGTGGTTCAAGACACTGTTAACAGGATTGAGCTTCTCAATTTGGTGCCTTGTGGGTATCGTGTCTGCTACAGAATTCTCATGACTCACTCTGGCTACCAGATTTTCAGACGCAACCAAAGGCATGAAGATACTGTATCTTGGAAAACAGGTGGAAAGCCTTAAAACTTCAGGCACGACAGCACTGAACACACCTCATATCGAACATTTTATATTACGCCCATATAAAGCAATGCATAGTTGTCTTAGTTTTCATTCCATACATACCTGGCTGGATCAAAGGTATGGAGATTAAAACTTGGCACAAAATAAATTCACCAGGGGGAAATTATCTGTTTTAAAGACGTCTCTGTTCTGTTTATTTTTAAATAGTCCTAAACTTGACCAATGCAGTCTTGTCTGGTATGAGGGTCATAGAGGATGACACTTAGTTCCTTCATTGTACTTTTTTCCATTAGGAAAAAAACAAATATAGTCGGTTGTAGCATTGTCATGATTACTTACAGTATGTGGGTATATATTATGGAATGTTGAATGGAGAAATGAAATGCAACTACTTCTTTGAGATAATCTGTTCATCACGCTCAGTTGGATGGGTAGTGTGTTCTAGCAGTGATCCATGAATGAGGTTGACTTCCAAATTAAATCAAATTAAATTGCATTTGTCAACTACATGTGTTTAGCAGATGTTATTGCCGATGTGGCGAAATGCTTGTGTTTGTAGCTCCAACAGTGCAGTAATCTCTAGAAAGTCATATCTAACAATTTCACAACAATACACTCAATACACACAAATCTAAGTAAAGGAATGGAATTAAGAATTTGCTTTTATGCTCCTGTACTGACCGCGCCTTCTGGATGATAGCGGGGTGACCAGGCAGCGGCTCAGATGGTTGTTGTCCTTGATGATCTTTTTGTCATTCCTTCGACATCGGGTGCTGTAGGTGTCCTGGAGGGCAGGTAGTTTGCCCCTGGTGATGTGTTGGGCGACCTCACCACCCTCTGGAAAGCCTTGCGGTTCCGGGCGGTGCTGTTGCCGTACCTACCAGGCCGTGATACAGCCTGACAGGATGCTCTCAATCGTGCATCTGTAAAAGTATGTGAGGGGTTTAGGTACCAAATTTCCTGCGCCATTTCAGTTTGTCAGTGATGTGTACACCGAGGAACTTGAAGCTTTCCACCTTCTCCACTGCGGTCCAGTCGATGTGGATAGGGGGGTGCTCCTCTCTGCTATTTCTTGAAGTCCACGATCAGCTCCTTTGTTTTGTTGACGTTGAGTGAGAGGTTATTTTCCTGGCACCACACACCCAGGGCCCTCACCTCTTCCCTGTAGGCTGTCTCGTCATTGTTGGTAATCAGACCTACTACCGTTGTGTCGTCTGCAAACACGATGCTTGAGTTAGAGATGTGCGTGGCCACACAGTCAATGGTGAACAGGGAGTACAGGAGGGGGCTGAGCACGCTCGCTTGTGGGGCCACAGTGTTGAGGATCAGCGAAATGGAGGTGTTGTTTCCTCGGCTTAATGATGAGCTTGGAGGGTACTATGGTGTTGAATACTGAGCTATAGTCAATTAACAGCATTCTTACATAGGTATTCCTCTTGTCCAGATGGGATAGAGCAGTGTGCAGTGCAATGGTGATTGCATCGTCTGAGGATCTATTGGGGCGGTAGGGCGGTAAGCAAATTGATGTGGGTCTATGGTGTCAGGTAAGGTGGAGATGATATAATCCTTGACTAGTCTCTCAAAGCACTTCATGATGACAGAAGTGAGTGCTACGGGGCGATAGTCATTTAGTACAGTTACCTTTGCTTTCTTGGGTACAGGAACAATGGTGGCCAACTTGAAGCATGTGGGTACAGTAGACTGGGATAGGGAGAGATTGAATATGTCCGTAAAAACTCCAGCCAGCTGGTCTGCACATGCTCTGAGGACGCGGCTAGGGATGCCGTCTGGGCCGGCAGCCCTGCGAGCGTTAACACGCTTAAATGTCTTACTCACACCGGCCACGGAGAAGGAGAGCTCACAGTCCTTGGTAGCAGGCCGCATTGGGGACACTATGTTATCCTCAAAGCGGGCGAAGGTGTTTAGCTTGTCCGGAAGCAAGACTTCAGTGTCCACGAAGTTGCTGGTTTTTCCTTTGTAGTCCGTGATTGGCTGTAGACCCTGTCACATATGTATTGTGTCTGAGCCGTTGAATTGCGACTCCACTTTGTCTCTATACTGACGCTTTGCCTGTTTGATTGACTTACGGAGGGAATGTTTGTATTCACCCATATTCCTAATCGCCTTGCCATGGTTAATGCGATGGTTTCTGCTTTAAGTTTTGCACGGATGCTGCAATCTATTCATAGTTTCGGGTTAGGGTAGGTTTTAATAGTCACAGCGGGTACAACATCTCCTATACACTTCCTGATAAACTCAGTCACCGTATCGGTGTATTCATCTATGTTATTCTCAGAGGCTACCAGGAACATGTCCCAGTCCGCATGATCAAAACAGTCTTGAAGCATGCATTCCGATTGGTCAGACCAGCGTTGAATAGTCCTTAGTACAGGTACTTCTTGTTTAAGTTTCTGTCTATAGGAAGGGAGGAGCAAAATGGAGTCGTGATCAGATTTTCCAAAGGGAGAGCGGGGAGGGCCTTGTAGGCTCCCTGGAAGTTGGAGTAGCAGTGGTCAAGTGTTTTAGCAGCGCGAGTTCTACTGTCAATGTGTTGATAGAATTTCAGTCATGTTTTCCTCAAATTTGCTTTGTTAAAATCCCCAGTTACAATAAATGCGGCCTCAGGATATATGGTTTCCAGTTTGCATAAAGTCCAGTAAAGTTCTTTGAGGGCCATCGTGGTATCGGCATGAGGAGGAAAATAGCCTGCTGTGAAGCATACACCCCCGTCCTTCTTCTTCCCGGAGAGATAAAAATTCCTCTTTGCACGATGGACTGAGAACCCAACTGGCTGTATGGACTCAGACAGTATATCTGTGAAACAGAGTATGTTGCAATCTCTGATGTCTTTCTCTCTCTAATGTCAGTGTTCCTTGTTATAGTGTTGCCTAATATAGAATTATGTACATAAAATGTTTTGCATTTCAGCTGTTTTAATTGCATGATCCATCCTTCTTTCCTTCTCTGAAGAGGACTATGATTCTTTATTTCTTCAGTTGCTCCATTGTTTTGACTTAATCCAATCAACACAGGAGAGGAGAGTTTGTTTGGAAGTAAAACAACTTTTTACAGATTAACCAAGATATGTGCACACATTTTAATGGAGGAAATGGGAGTTGTGAGTTTTTTTTTTTATTCAAGTCTTTTTGACTAATCAAGGGCCATGATTGTTGATATCAACCTCAGCAACTTTCCTCGGGCCTGTAAGCAAAACTGATTCCTAACCGAACAGATCAAGATGTTTTTCTACAGTCAGAACCATGTTAGCTGTGCAAACTCGACCAATCTGTTTCCTTGTGTGTAGCACATTTGGTAGAGTAAACACAGTTGGTCTGTAATGTGTGGAGTATTTACAGGGTGTGTTGAAAACCTGCCGTCTCAAACGAATTACACTGCATGTAAACAGTGTGACAAGGTCCTTCTCTCACGAAGAATGACTTTTGTTTCAGCCCCAACAGGTTCTTGGCTGATTCACTCTGAATGACTGATTGGCTTCCAGTCAAGAGTCTTTGTCCTGACACTGCTTGGCGAGTCAATAGAACAATTTCGGGCTGTGTCAATTGAAATAAGTATTCCATAACATTGCATAAGATCGAGTGGATTGTATAGAAATAGGTGGTAAGTTAATTGACATTGTGATAAAAAAAAACTTTTGAAGCTGGATGATGCCAGTTAGAACTAGCTATGACAACCGGTCGTACATGACAGGTTACACTGGTTTATAAAATTGGACTATGTTCTGTAAATGACAATGTATAATGACTATTGGAAGCAGAATGAAATACAGACACACACAATTCCAAAACTATCATGTGGGTCTAACAATATTGATTTTTATGACTGCTTTCTTACGATCTTGAGCCAGTGACAAATTAAACAGAGTATGACAAGGGCAGCTCAGTGACCATGCTCTGAATGTGAACCTCTTCTCAAACCAAATAAATTAAGAATAAGCAAACACAGAGAAATATCTTATTATTGCGTCCAATAATTCCAGTGGAAACATTTTCAAGTGTTTGCAATGAATAGGCGGCAATAATAATGTGAAGGAACCGATGTGGTCTGATGGCTGCCAAAGAGGGACCTATTAATAATCCCAAACAAAACAAAACAAAAAAAAGTACATCAAAACGGTACCCAAAACAACCATAAAGTATCCAAAAGAACTCAAAAGAACCCAAAGGAACCCAAACAACCCACTAGCAGGTACCCCTAAAAAACAAAAGTACCCAAAAGTACCCCAAAGAACCCCAAAGAACATAAAAGTAACCCAAATAATCCTAAACAGATACACAAAAGAACCCCATACAACCCCAAACAGGTACCCCCCCAAAAAAACACAAAACCCAAAATAACCCTAAACAACTCCAAAGTACCCAAAACAACTCCAAAGTACCCAAAACAACCCCAAACAGGTACTCCAAAAAGGTATGAATCAAACGCAGGGCAGGCAGGGCAGAGCAAGGCAGAGAGGGAGTGTAGGCCTATAGGCCTGAAGGTCTGTACTTAGGCTATGGAGTGAAACAATTGTGTTCCATGTGTGGACGTAAGTTGGACTCTTAGGCCCAGGGAGAGGGCAGGGCAAGGTGTGTAGGGTCTACCAGACAGTGGTGCCTCAAGTGGGGGTGAGGTCACCAGAACACAGTGGTGGTCTGCCTAGAGGTGAAGAAGGCGTGTGAGTGACACTGTTCTTCAGGGGCACAGTGCAGGCAGCCTCTTTGGAGGTTGGCTGCTCTGTCCCTTTTTTTGCCTACTGGGCCTCTGGTGTGTGGAGGGAGGGCTGGCTGAGGGCTAGAACTGGGTGGCATACACTGTCCTTCAGGGGTACACAGCAGGCAGCCTCTGTGGAGGTTGGATGCTCAGTCCCCCTTTTCCTTTGACCTACTGGGCCTCTGGTGTGTGGAGGTAGAGCTGTGTGAGGCCTAGAGCTGGGTGACTGGGTGAGTAAGTGAGTGAATGACCTACACTCTCCTTTTTTAAATTTAACTAGGCAAGTCAGTTTAAGAACAAATTCTTATTTACAATGACAGCCTACCCCAGCCAAACCTTAATCCGGATGACGCTGGGCCTATTGTGCACCGCCCTATGGGACTCCCAATCACAGCCGGTTGTGATACAGCATGGAATTGAACCAGGGTCTGTACTAATGCCTCTAGCACTGAGATGCAGTGCCTTAGATCTTTGCGCCACTCGGGAAACCTTCAGGTGGGCAGAGCAGGCCGTTTCTGTGGAAGTTGGCTGCTCTGTCCCCCCTTTTTTAGGGTGCATTTGTATTCTTTTGGGAGTACTTTTGTGTTCTTTTTGGTACCTGTTTTGGGTTGTTCGTGGTTCTTATGCGCACCTGTTTGGGGTACTTGTGGGTTCTTTTTGGGTACCTGTTTGTGGTTGTTTGGGGTACTTTTGGTTCTTTTTGGTACCTGTTTAGGGTTGTTTGGGCAGTTTTGTGTTCTTTTGGGTTGTTCTCTGTACCTGTTTCTGGCTTTCTTTTGGGTTATTATGTTTACTCTTGGGTTGTAATGGGTACCTGTTTTGGGTTCTTTTGGGTTATTTTACACTCTTTTAGGTACTTTAGGTACCTATTTGAGGTTGTTTTAGGTTATTTGGGGTACCTATTAGCTTTTTTTTGGGAGGGGGTACATGTAAGTACCTCATTTGGGTTGATTTAGGTAATTTTGGGTACCTATTTTGGCTTGTTTTGGGAACTTTTTGGATTCTTGTCGGTTCTAGGTATCTGTTCGGGGTACTTTTGTGTATTTTTGGGTTCTTTTCAGTACATTTATGGGGTTGTTTGGTGTTCTTTTGGGTACTTTTTGGTACCTGTTTGGGGTTGTATGGGGTAATTTTGGATTCTTTTAGGTTATTTTGGTACCTATTTGGGTTTTTCTGTGGTTCTTTGGGGTACCTGTTTTGGATACATTTGAGTTATTTTGAGTTCCTGTTTCATGTTGTTTGGGATACTTTTGGGTTGTTTTGGGTACCTGTTTGGGGTTGATTTAGATACTTTGGGGTTATTTTTAGCACTTGTTTTGGGTTGTTTGTGGTACTTTGGGGTTATTTTGGGTACCTGTTTGGGGTACTTTTGGGGTCTTGTTTTTTGGGGGGGTAACTGTTTTGGGTTGTTTGGCCACTTTTGGGTCCTTTTAGGTTATTTGGGGTATCAGTTTGCGGTTGTTTTGGGTGTCTGTTTGAGGTTGTTTGTGTGCCATTGGGTTCTTTTGGGTACCTGTTTTGGGTTCTTCTGTTAAAACCTGTTTGGGTTTGATTTGTGTACTTTTGGGTTATTTAGGGTACCTGTTTTGAGTTGATTGTGGTACTTTTGGGTTCTTTTGGTTACCTGTATAGGGTTGTTTGGTGTTTTTGTGGCTACCCTTTGGCGGTTGTTTGGGGTTCTATTGGGTACTTTGGGTTATTTTGGGTACCTGTTTCGGGTTGTTTGAGGGTACTTTTGGGTTGTTATGTGTACCTGTTTGGGTTGATTTGATTAGTATTGAGTTATTTTTGGTACCTTTTTTGGTTGTTTGGGGTACTTTTGGGTTCCTTTGGGTACTTGTTTGGGATTCGTTTTGGTACTTTTGGATTCTTATGGGTTCTTTTAGGTTCCTGTTTGGGGGGGGGGGTTCTTTTGGGTACTTGTAGGTTTTTTGGGGTACCTGTTTGTGGTTGTTTTGGGTATCTGTTTGGGTTGTTTGGGACCTTTTTGGTACTTTTGGGTACCTGTTTGGGTTTTTTGAAGTACTTTTGGGTACTTTTAGGTTTTTGTGGGCACCTGTTAGTGGTTGTTTTGGGTGTCTGTTTGGGTACTTTTTGGTTATTTTGGGTACCTGTTTGGGGTACTTTTGTTTTGTTTTGGGGTGATTAGTAGGACCTGACAATGACAGCCAGATCAACATGAATTCCCAAGATGCCGAGTGATTTCCTATTATGATGACTTCTGAATGACATCCAAGGAATTAAAATTGTTGAGTGATATTTTATTATGTGGTGTAATGTGTCTTAAAAAAAGATATGGGAAAAAAAGTATAGTGTGTTGAGTGAGATTTGAGTGAGATTCTATTATGTGGTGTAATGTATACTGTAAAAAGGAGAGCCGCACACGTTTTCCCATATTGACATGAAATTACATGTGGACCAACATGTGGGTCTAAGTTCTTGAAAATGTTTTATTTGTTCAAATTAAAGTAGTAACCCAACACAAAAAGCCATACATTTGTGGGCTGAGTTCAGCATGCCATCAAAGCATCTCCATCTATCAAATGTACCCTATTACTCAGTAAAACTATGCAACATTTTAGACGAGGGGTAAAACAAACGTGTGTGCGTTGTCAGGATATTGTGTGAAACTGTTATACCCGTCTTGTTGACCTAACCTGATACTCTCCAGTACATGCGGCTGTGTGTACCTTTTTCCACACCATGCTGCACAAAACACTCTATAGGACGACTCACATTGCACACCCACGCATCTGTTTCTTCGGATTTCACACGAACAAAAACGTCATCTCACCTCACTGAACCCCACCTGTCACCTTTCATTTGCAGCTCGACCTGTTATTGTTCCACCCCAGGTTAACTGCTGTTCTGTCCACCCTGAGAACTGAACTCTACAGAACTCTACAGCGCAACGAACTCTGAGTCCTCACCCCATCTGGCTTTGATTTGCCTGCATAAGCCTCCAGCCTTGGCCTAACCATACAGTAAGCAGCAGCCTTGCTCACAACACACAGCACAGAGCACCGGAGCGCATGGAGTCAGATCAGTTAAGCGTAAGCTTCTTGAACATTTCTAGATTAGCCACTTAATGTTGACATCGAGTCAAGGGATTAGTTTGGGGAGGGGTCCCCACTCTCCCCAGCCCTCCGCCAAGCCACAAGTCTTGACCATGACAACCCTCCTTCTCCCGGACTTGGAGCAGCGCTAAATGGTTGTTCTGTTTCTCCAAAACTGATATTTAATCCACTTGATCTGGGCTGGGCCTCCTCCTCTCGGTTGAATAGAGGTGTGTTTGGGATGAGCTAAAAAAGCCTCAGGCTTGAGCTCTCTCTACTGGATGGTAACCGGAGACAAAGAAGGGAGAAGAACAGGGAGGAGAGGAGAAAAAGAACACAGGAACATAAAGAGAGAAGAGAAGGGAGAGAAGATAAGATAGGGTAAACATAAGAGCATACCTATTTTTAATAGTCAGCACCAGCTCCATGGAGATGAGGGTGGGGATGCCTCACTGGGGACAGAACCTCCTCGATTGAAACCTGGCAAGTCCCAATCAGAAATCAGCGGGATTTTGCTATCGAGAGGAAGGTCCCCAATCAACGTTAAACCCCCTCCTCAGTGTGAGGTCATACAGAGGCACTAGGAAAAGATGTGACAGATGTCATGATGTCATGTTCTGCTGCCGTCGCTTTCAAACATCTGCCTGTCTGCCGCAAGTACAGGGGAAAAGAACAACAGTAAGGAAAGTACAGAAAACAACAAAAGTGAGGAAAGTCTTCAGTCCTTTAGTGGAAAACTGTGGAAAACTCCAAACTATAAAGCTGATTGAGAGCTCTCATATTCCTGTGTGGCGATGGAGAACCAAAACAAAAGGCAAGGCGCTCCCACTTAAAGTTCTAATCTTACCAGAACAATGGGTCCACCTGCAATATAGAGCCCCGTCTGGACCACGAGTGCCTGCCATCACAAACGGCTTGGTTACTCCGCAACCTAACATGACAATGTGCCTAAAAATGGGAAAAGCAAACATGTTTCGACACAGAGGGATAACAACAGCAGGATGGGGATTATGAGTCAAAGGTTTATTTAAGAATATGGAATGATTGATGAGAAAGCTGTCACACGTGAGGTCTGGGATCATGCCCCTGCGCATCAACTAAGAAAGCCTCCCCACTTGACACAGCACAAAGCCCCATATCTCAACTTCACCAACCAGGAATTTGGAGCAAAACCCGCTTATTAAATGTTATTTCATGTCGGGCACAGACTGAGTATGACAATTTGTTGTACGTGCATATAGGGGGAGGGTGTATGTGTGTGTTTTGAGCACTGTGAGATAGCCTTTGCAAGGTATTTCAGCAGCATGTATTACAAGAGCTCCAAAAATGTTAATGTGAATACATGGCTTGAAAATAATGCAGAAACAATGCCATGTAAGAATTTTCTGGTATGGAACAGCTAAGAAGACAAACATAGGAATACCAGAAAATACATATTTATCTCCTAGGGTATTGTCATAAACTTGAATGGCTTGAAGAGATCTGTTGACAAAAGCTCTCAGGGCATACAATACAGGTCCCAATATCATTCCACCGTGAGAGTATATAACTTTCCCTGACATTTAAAAGCTTGTTTTCATAATTCATCACCATAATGAACCATTTTCCCTACATGATCCATATTGTTGCAGGGAGTTCCATTGCCCGTAGGCACACTTTTCTAAATGTGAAGGAATGAGGGAGTGCTTACAATACCAAATATATTTTCATTCCTGTAATAGATTTGTCACATTGTCATGCAACTGGAAGAGCATTTCTGTGCCTGTTGAACATGACTTCTCTTCTCTCTTACTCATTTCTCAGACAACTGATCAGGTTTCCTGGTGTTTAGCTTTTGGCTAGTGTTTCTACACGCCTTTGTCTATTTCCACCTTTTATCTGGAGTATACAAAAGGCAGACAAAGAGGCAGGCTATCTCCCTCCGGTAGCTTTGTTAGCTGAAATAGGTTAGGGACCACTCACCTCAGGGCTGGTGTCTTAATAACGCTGAACATCGGACACTTTCATTGATTGTTCTGTTCTGACTGAACACACACCCACACACACACACACATAAACACTGAAAAACACACTAACATAGAGTGAGAGAGAAATATACAGTTTCATAGACTATGCAAGTAAGCCTCTTATTGAATACTGTATGTCATACAGTTTTATTCAATCCCTTTGGTGGTACTGTTACAAGTATGTGGTGAATTTTCTAAACTCTTAGTACAAAACTCTAAACTGGTAACACTTGCAAGTATTATATTCAAAACCTTTTATTTTGCATTCATTTTGTTTGAAGACATCTTTCACCAGACAACCGTATATCCAAATATAAGTTTCCTGTGAAATACCATGTGAACATTAATTGAATCACCAAAACACAACATAATGACCAAAGGTATGTGGACACCTGCTCATCGAACATTTCATTCCAAAATCCTTGACATTAATATGGACTGGGACTGTATGTAGCTAAGGTATGTCTGTTTTTATTTTTATTAAATGTGCAAACATTTCTAGAAACCTGTTTTCGCTTTGTTATTATGTGGTATTGCGTGTAGATTGAGGAGGATTTTTGATTTATTTAATCCATTTTATAATAAGGCTGTAACGTAACAAAATGTGGAAAAAGTCAAGGGGTCTTAATACTTTCTGAATGCACTGTATAGTGTATCTTCTCAATTTAGTTGTTTTAACAACCAGTTAACAAAATAGCGAAAAATGCAAGATACATCCTTTATGGAAAAACCACATGATTTTACAAGTGGAAAATCACATTATTTCACATGTTTTACACATGTGTAACCATGTGGTTTTGGAACACTTCACATTTCATGATATTTCACATTAAGTTTCAGATGTGGATTTACACATGTAAAAACATATCCTTTGTTTGTATGTTTGTTTTTACAGTAATTATTATTCAACATATCCTTACCTTGGATTTCAACTGACAACCTCTTGGTTTACACCATTCAGATCTTACTGCTACTCTGTCTGTTTCCTGAACTGATTTCACCAGTATTCCTACACTTTGGACCTCAAAGTGAATTTCAACTTTGCTAAAAATGCACTCAAGAAAAGTGATTATATTTATCATAGTGATTAAGGAGTAACATTAAAACAAAATAATATACTCCAGCAACATTATACAGAAAACCGTCAAATTGCTGAAATAAGTCAATTAAATCAATGAGGAGAGAATAGTCAGAGTAGCTGACTAAAATAGCAGTGTGGGCCTCCCGAGTGGTGCAGTGGTCTAAGGCACTGCATTGCAGTGCTAGCTGTGCTGCTAGAGATCCAGGTTTGAGTTTGTGTCACAGCCAGGAGACCCGTGGGGTGATGCACAATTGGGTTAGGGGAGGGTTTGGCTAGCCAAGATGTCTGTGTCCCATCATGCTTGAGCGACTCCTGTGGCAGGCCAACCACATGCTAGGTGTACAGTGTTTCCTCTGACACATTGGTGATTTTGGGTTAAGCAGGCATTGTGTCAAGAAGCAGTGTGGCTCGGCTGGGTTGTGTTTTGGAGGATGCACAGCTCTCGACCTTCACCTCTCCCAAGTCCATACAGGAGTTGCAGTGATGGGACAAGACTGTAACTACCAATTGGAGAGAGAAATTGGTAAAAAAATAAATATATATAATAAAAAATCTAGCATTGCAGATGGCCCTCTTTTGCTTTGTGTAGAGATTATATTATAGGTAATGAATCGTTAGGGAATACTAGTCTTTGTGGCTCATCAGAAAGATTAGTGTACTTCTAATCCAGAGGTTGCAGGTTCAAATCCCAGATGGGTTTAAAATGTGATCATGTGAAGTGTTTCAAGAAAAAAAAGTCACACTTGAAATGTCCCATGTGAAAAATTTCAAAAACACATGATGTCATATGTGAAATGTTTCAAAAACACATAATTTGAAAATATTTTCCACATTGGCAATCATTTGGTTCAACATGTGATAACATTTAAACTACTTTGTTAGCCATTGCTGTTAATTTTGTGGTAAATTTAAGAGTCATTATACGGTACATTTCTAAAGTAATAAGATACTGTATTAGTGTTTTGCTATATATTTACTGTCAATCGCAATGTAGCTGGGAACATGGCATGCCTCACTTGCAATTGCATTTAGGGCCTAGATTGAATCAGATTAAGCGTTATCCGGCAAAATCAGACACCTGCGTAGCGGAAATGCATCTGTGTTGGAGCTGTCAGATCGATGAACAGCCACTCTTGCGATCATTGTTACGAAGCCACATCCTCCCAGCTCATGTTAGAAGTTCAGGACTAGAAGGTGTAGGCTATATAAAAATAATTACTCAAATGAAAAAAAATGAAGGCTGCATGGGATGTCTGAAATATGACTCTGTGCAGCCAATGGCAATGGCAGATTGAGGTATAATGCCAGGAGCCACTTGTGGCTTTGATAGCGCTAAATCAGTTCCACCTCTGACACTGTCAAAGCAATCACTACATCGATATACTCCCAACCAAGAGGTTGTAAGTTCAACTTTACAAATAGTTTATGTATACTCTATCTCAAGTGTTGACGTTGAGACTGGTGTTTTGCAGGTACTATTTAATGAAGCTGCCAGTTGAGAACTTGTGAGGTGTCTGTTTCTCAAACTAGACACTCTAATGTACTTGGCCTCTTACTCAGTTGTGCTCCGGGGCCTCCCACTCCTCTTTCTATTCTGGTTAGAGCCAGATTGCACTGTTCTGTGAAGGGAGTAGTACACAGAGATGCACGAGATCTTCAGTTTCTCGGCGATTTCTCCCATGGAATAGCCTTAATTTCTCAGAACAAGAATAGACTTAAGAAAGATCTTTGTTTCTGGCCACTTTGAGCCTGTAATCGAACGCGCGCATGCTGATGCTCCAGATACTCAACTAGTCTAAAGAAGGCCAGTTTTATTGCTTCTTTAATCAGGACAACAGTTTTCAGCTGTGTTAACATACTTGTAAATGATTTTCTAATGATCAATTAGCCTTTTAAAATTATAAACTTGGATTAGCTAACACAATGTGCCATTGGAACTCAGGAGTGATGGTTGCTGATAATGGGCCTCTGTACGTCTACGTAGATATTCCATTTAAAAAATCTGCCGTTTCCAGCTACAATAGCCATTTACAACATTAACAATGTCTACAGTGTATTTCTGATCAATTTGATGTTATTTTAATTTACAACAAAAAAAAGTCACTTAGAAACAAAGACATTTCTAAGTGACCCCAAACTTTTGAACGGTAGTGTATATTTAAAGTACAAAGCTACCTCAATTACCTTGTACTCGGTACTGGTACTCCCTGTATATAGCTCTGTTATTTTACACTCCCTATTTTATGAATTCTTCACTGTGTATTTATTCATTTTGTCACCGTTTCTTATTTTATTTTGTATATTATCTTTAACTCATTGTTAGAAAGGACCCGTCAGTTAGCAATTCACTGTTAGTCTACACCTGTTGTCTACAGGCATGTGCCAAATAAAACATGATTTAATTTGACTTGTTACATACAGTACATCTCTGATCTTGTCAATATCAGATTTTTTTAAAAGTTACTCTGAAGTGTAATCATAATAGCAATCCTCATACTATTACATTACAGGATATACAATTTTTGACACTGAATGTTATCAGCTCTTCAACCAACACCTAATTTTAGATTAAGGGAACATGAGTGGAAAAAAATAACACAAAAAAACATGTGTACTTATTTCGTTAAAAAAATTTAAGCAAAGTTATGTAACACCCATTGCCCCTGTTTGAAAAACAAATTTCCCTCTTACATTCAATAACTGGTTGTGCCACCTTTAGCTGCAATGACTGCAACCAAACACTTCCTGTAGTTGTTGATCAGTCTCTTACATCACTGTGAAGGAATTTTGACCCATGCAGAACTGCTTTAACTCAGTGACATTTGTGAGTTTTTGAGCATGGACTGTTCATTTCAGGTCCTGCCACAACATCTCAACCGCGTTTAGGTCTGGACTTTGACTGGACCATTCCAAAACTTTACATTTGTTGTTTTTCAGTCATTCTGATGTAGACTTGCTTGTTTGTTTTGGATCATTGTCATGCTGCATGACTCAGCTGCAATTCAGCTTCAGCTCATGTACAGATGGCCTGACATTTTCCTGTAGAATTCTCTGATACAGACCCGAATTCATGGTTCCTTCTATGATGACAAGTCCTCCTTGTCCTGAGGCAGTAAAGCATCCCCAAACCATCACAATACTACCACCATGCTTGACCACCATTCTTGGTTTAGCAAGCAGAATCCACAAGTGTCCTACATGTAAGTCGAAACGCATGAGACGCCCAACTGAAGTGTGTCCTTCGTGTGGACCCCAACACAAAGGAATCTCATCCTACCAGTGTTAGCATTCCCAAGTCACCCTATCCAAGTGGCCCCCCAGCAACTTTATATGACCCATCTCTGGCAGCGGCAGGAGAATTCAAGGGAATAGATGTTTACCAACTCTGGTTTCAGATACACAGGAATGGTGAGGCCCCCGGTTCACGTTACCCTCTCATGTCACCAGAATGCTAATCTGTTAGCACAGCTTCATAAGATGTGCAGTGTGCGACACGGACACCAGGCCAAGCATGAGCGCTCCTCAATGTAATGTTTTCCCAGGTGTCATTTTCTCATTCTTTCTAATATCATTGAGCAGGGGGGTCGGGAGCGCTTAGAGTTTAGACTTTTGGCATATACTGTAGCTATGTAGATACTAGATACTGACTGTAGGCCTCTATATATATGACCTCTTCTCGGTTAGTTGGCCTGCATCCATTGAATGCGTAATTTTGAAGAAAACATATATAATTAAGTTACAGAAGACTGAAGATGCTTTGATTCAGTGGATGTTTTGATTTGGAAAATGTCTTACTCAGCGAGGAGTCCGAGCCTTAGTGTTCAAGGACAAGCTCTCCATTGGCCAAGTTCACAATGAAGTCTTCACACACACACACACACACACAAGGAGTAAGTCGCTTACAAAGATCATTGAAGCAAGGCTGATGGTTGACAAACTAATCCAAGAGAGTGTCTTCTGTCTTCCACAGGCTTGTGTGCCAGCATTTGACACAGCAATGTGGACATCTCTCTTGCATGACAAGTGCACAGAATTGCTAGCTTGCAAGAACAGAAAGCAGAGAGCATGAAAATTGCCCTGACTTATCAGGAGACAGGCGGTAGTTGGTGATGGGAAAGCAGGCAAGCAAAGAGCCAGTGAACTGAACTTGATAGTTCATTTGAATTGTGGTCACAAGAGCCATAGTGTCTCCATATCAAATGCTGCCACGGGATAAAAAAACTAAAAGCCATGATGAATGGTTAATAAGTAGGCATAATAAGTAACTAATTGTGTTAGTTGCAGCACTAGGAGAGCAATGAGATTGAACCGTCAGTACTTTCATTGTATTTTCACAAGCTTTTGGCAAGAGGACCCGAACATCTTCAAGAGCACATAAATATCAATGGCCACATACCAGCGTTGGCCAAGTTACTGTCTCTCTGACAACTTATACAGTATGTGATAAACACATTGAGAGGATCACGCTCCTCATACAGTTTCTAGGAACCATCTCCAGTCATTGCATGAGCTTTCCTGGTCCAAAGCCTGAAGGACTAGTTCCAAAATGTGATATTGACATGTGTTCTGGAAGATAGTCAGGTTAGCAAGATGGAGACCCAGTGCTCTTGTCAATAAATTAATGACAGTATCCTCTACAAAGAATAGAGTTAGAAAGTAAATATAACGTATTTTCTTCAGTAAGTCAAAGATTCCATGCAATCGAGTGTTCACACTTATGACCAGTGGTGTAAAGTACTTCAGTAAAAATACTTAAAAATATGTCTTTAAGTAGATTTTTGGGGTATTTGTGCTTTACTTTACCACTTATATTTTTGGCAACTTTTAATTTTACTTCACTACATTCCGAAACATAATTATGTACATTTTACTCCACACATTTTTCCTAACACCCAAAAGTACTCAGTACATTTTGAATGCTTAGCAGGAAAGGAAAATAGTCCAATTCACGCACTTAAAAAGAGAACATCCCCAGTCATTCCTACTGCCTCTGATCTGGAGGACTCACTAAACACAAACGTTTTGTTTGTAATTGATGTCTGAGTGTTGGAGTGTTTCCCTGGCTATCCGTAAATAAAATAAAAAACAAGAAAATTGTGCCGTTTGGTTTGCTTAAAATAAACTATTTGAAATGATTTATACTTGTACTTTTACTTTTGACACTTATATTTTAACCAAATACTTTTAGACTTTTACTCAAGTAGTATTTTACTTGGTGACTTTCACTTTTACTTTGTGTCATTTTCTGTTAAGGTATCTTTACTTTACTTTCACTAAAATATGACAGTTGAGTACTTTTTCCACCAGCGCATATGACGTCCATGAGCAGATAATGTTGATTAGTTTGCATAGTCATTTAACTTTCTTTTGTTCCGTTTTTCTTTGCGTTTTATGAATTCATGGGCCAGCGTTCCTTGGCTGGGATGTGTTAGTTTAAGCCAGCCTTTTTTTGTGTTTTACCCCACCTCCCTGTTAAACTGTGTCCTTTTTATTTTCCGTTTGTGCTTGCTAAACATGTGGGTTCATTTGTGCATGATTTTGCGATCGTTTTCACTGGGCACGATGGTATTACTCAAATTACTCTGGTTTTTAAAAATGTACATCTCTCTAACGACTTCTCAGATCATGTCATTAATTGTTTTATATCTGTTTATGCAATAATGCTTTGTTCTGGTCCCCCACGGGCCAATCAGGGAAGACTACAACACTATATGACTGAAAATGTGTTGGCCAATCCAGGGGCCACATCACAGTCAGCAAATACAGCGTATTGATCAATCATTAGCACATTATCTTCTCATGAACCATCCGTTACTATGAGCAATTCTTACTTTGATCAGTTGTCACAAAAATCCCCAAGGTGTTTTGTAAGTGTTCACTAGATCCACATCTAATCTTCTCAGAGAGGACAGTAGCCAGAGGGAACATCCTTCTTCCATCCACCACTAAAAATAACAACGTTCAAACCCTCCTGTCGTAAAATATATAGTAACACAACATTCTCACCTGTTTATCATTGAATATCTTTTCTGAGGACCATGTGGTCTACGTGTTTGTGCACTAGTGCATCAGAGTCCATTCTCATTGGAAATAGCAGAGAGAATACTGTGACGACCCTCCCACTCTGTCTGCCGTATTATTTCTCTTTGCTCTTGTTTTCCTTAGTAGGATGTCGGCTGGAGGAGCTGGGAGGGTTGTCATGCACCTCTTCCCCATTCATTGAGGAGACTCCCTCCATGCAGACACACAGATAGAGTTTGGTTGTGGCATTTTGTTTGTTTGTTTGCACCTTTCAACACCCCTCCGTATCAAATGTATGTACCCAAACACTCACTTACACTACTGAGTGATTACATGCATCATTCAATTTGTATATTTGCTTTAAGAGCGAGTAACTTAAATAATAACTGGTTTAAAAGCGAGTCAATTTAGCCCATGACAGAACACTTTCAGTGTTTAGTTTTTATGGTTCATGGGGTGGCCAGTCTTTATCCTTCGTCATGTACATCAATGGAAATGTAAGACTCCTCAGTAAACCCCCCAGAAGTCTTTGAAGAATATAAAGACTGCTGGAGTGGTTGAGCAGGGGCAATTTCTAGGCCTTCTTGGGATGGGTAAATTGGGGCTGTTGGGTGAATTTCCCATAAAGTGAATGTGACTTGGAGGCCATAGGGAATATGATACGGAAGAGTGAGTCATCAATTTCTTCTATTAACATGAATAAATTGACCAATCTGTTTTCAGATTCCATATGACACAAGATCAACAGGGAGCAAAATGTAAAATCAAATCAAATGTATTTATATAGCCCTTCTGACATCAGCTGATATCTCAAAGTGCTGTACAGAAACCCAGCCTAAAACCCCAAACAGCAAGAAATGCAGGTGTAGAAGCAAGGTGGCTAGGAAAAACTCCCCCTAGGAAGAAACCTAGAGAGGAACCAGGCTATGAGGGGTGGACAGTCTTCTTCTGGCTGTGCCGGATGGAGATTATAATAGAACATGGAAAAGATGTTCAAAATGTTCATAAATGACCAGCATGGTCAAATAATAATAATCACAGTGGTTGTAGAGGGTGCAACAGGTCAGCACCTCAGGAGTAAATGTCAGTTGGCTTTGCATAGCCGATCATTCAGAGTATCTCTACCGCTCCTGCTGTCTCTAGAGAGTTGAAAACAGCAGTTCTGGGACAAGGTAGCACGTCCGAAAACAAGTCAGGGTTCCGTAGCCACATGCAGAACAGTTGAAACTGGAGCAGCAGCACGGCCAGGTGGACTGGGGACAGCTGGGAGTCATCATATCATGCCAGGTAGTCCTGAGGCATGGTCCTGGGCTCAGGTCCTCCAAGAGAGAGAACGAGAGAATTAGAGAGAGCATACTTGAATTCACACAGGACACCGGATAAGACAGAAGAAACACTCCAGATATAACAGACTGACCCTAGCCCCCCGACACATAAACTACTGCAGCATAAATACTGGAGGCTGAGACAGGAGGGGTCAGGAGACACTGTGGCCCCATCATATGATACCCCCGGACGGGGCCAAACAGGCAGGATATAACCCCACCCACTTAACTTTTTATGGCTGCAGGGGCAGTATTGAGTAGCTTGGATGAAAAGGTGCCCATTGTAAACGGCCAGCTCCTCAGTCTCAGCTAATAATATATGCATATTATTATTAGTATTGGATAGAAAACACTCTAAAGTTTCCAAAACTGTCAAAACATTGTCTGTGAGTATAACAGAACTGATATTGCAGGCGAAACCCTGAGGAAAATCGAAACAGGAAGTGGCTTCTATTTTGAAAACTCCATGTTCCATAGCCTCCCTTTGCTGGATTTAAAGGGATATGAACCAGATTCCTTTTCATATCGCTTCCTCAAGGTGTCAACAGTCTTCAGACATAGTTTCAGGCTCTTATTTTGATAAATGAGCCAGAACGCTAACATCACGTCAAGTGGTCACATGAGTTTTGCTCACGCAACAGAGTTTGGATAGGTATTGCTTTTCCCTCTCCTACTGTGAAAGACATTTGCGGATGATATATTATAGATTATATATTTTAAAAACAACCTGAGGATTGATTATATAAAACGTTTGACATGTTTCTGTGGACATTATGGAAACTATTTGGAATTTTTGTCATTGTCGTGACCGCTCTTTCCTGTGGATTTCTGAACATAACGTGCCAAACAAACAGAGTTATTTTGGATATAAAAATAATCTTTATGGAACATTTGTTGTGTAACTGGGAGTCTCGTGAGTGAAAACATCCGAAGATCATCAAAGGTAAACAATTAATTTGATTGCTTTTTTGATTTTCGTGACCAAGCTACCTGATGCTAAGTGTACTTAATGTTTTGTTGTGCTATCGATAAACTTACACAAACGCTTGGATTGCTTTCGCTGTAAAGCATAATTTCAAAATCTGACAGGACAGGTGGATAAACAAAAGGCTAAACTGTGTTTTCCTATATTGCACTTGTGATTTCATAAATATAAATATTTTTTGTAATATTTATTGAATGTAGCGCTATGCTATATAGCGGTTGTTGATGACACTTATCCCGTTAGTGGGATTGCAGCCATAACAAGTTAATACCTAATGCATAAAATATGTTAACCCCCTAGAGTAGATGCCCACGTAGGAAATCGAATTAGTATGTTATTCGATGTGTTTCTATGGGCTAATAGCAGCAAGGCCGAATTCAATGTTTCATCAAATTATATTTGTGTATTTTTTGGGGATACCTACAGGGGTCCTAAAATTCTAAATCAAATGGCTAAATGATCCTGGGTATGACCATCTTAAAACAATTCCATATGTAAGCTTAGTAGAATCCCATCCCTGGGCCCTTTCCGCTTTAGATTTAGCACAGTTAGCCTGTATTTCCATCTGAAAACTGACCCTGCTACATAGTAATTGAAGAGTGCTGATAATTCAATCACAACTAATGTCGCAAAGCTAATACAATTCTACCTGTCCGCCAACTAGGTCAATGCATTTGTCGCACACTTCTACGCTGCTTCCGATACTTTAATATCTCCTAAGCCTGACACTGCAGAACCACGGGTTGGGAATTTCCACTCCAAGATTGTTATGGGCCAGTGGAAAATCCCAGTGGACATACTGGGACCATCTTAAATAACATGCATTAAAGTGAAAGCATGTGCATGCGTGTGTGTAAACATATTTGTGTATGTGCGTGTTTTGGGGGTTAGGGGTCATTACAGTGCTCAGATTACATTCTAAAGGGTCTGTCACATATCACTGTACACGTTATAGCTTACAGTTTCACACAAAACATGGTATTTTGTCACCAAAGGTATATTTTTGTAGACTGTGGAAAAAACAACACATCTCTCCATTTCATGTTGCAACAACACTAAGTCCAAAAATAGAGGACCATGATTTACAGTGCCACGTTTCTACGCTAACTAAAGCGACTCAAGGCCCTGTTAGATGCTAATGCTAGCTTACCAGTTGAAGTTATTCTGGTCAAGTGAGTTGCCTGGTGATTTATTACCCATGAGCCCTTGGTGAGCCCCATGTCAGAGGAGTGTCCAGAGCTCAAGCTGACTCACCCAAGAACACTCATCCACACAGGCAGGTGCACAATTGGTTTGCTGGAAGAGGGTGAGGGTATGAGGCAGGTTTATGAACCCAACAGGCATCAGGTCAATTGAAAGCTGATCAATGACATGGCTGAGTGGAGTCATAACCATGGCTTTGTCCATTTTAGGTCAGCCTCAGCCCTTGAGTAAATCATCAAGCCTCAAGGGTGAGACTGAGGGATTCCTAAAATGTACACCATAAGCTGCTACCATCAGAACATGGCATTTCAGATGGCAGCATTCAGAGGCGCATGGGGAGATAGTATCTTTGTTTGGTATTGTCAAAACTGTGAATAAATGTAGAAGCCAGACAACATAGTTTAAATTGAGTCTTTAAATCAAAATATCAATATATCCCCAAGTAACTGGGAGAGAGTGAGTGGTCAGTTATACATAACATCAAACTAATCTGTGAGTAAAGCGATGCTGAGACTTGAACCCAACAAACCATGGCTTCCCTTAAATGAAAAGATAAAAAACTACTTGGAGATACAAATGAGAGCAACGAACAAATGAAGCATGTCCAAGAAAACATAGCTGAAATGCAAACAATGCTCACCTAAACAAACTTATGACAAAAGTAGATTTGCTCGAAATGAAAGTACAGTCTATCGTGTCAGATATGCATATACAAGGCAGGCACCTGGATGAACAAGACAATATTGGCCTTTTGAAAGATGAACTGGATCAGCTAGATAACAGATGGAGACAAAATAATATGAGAATATTGTCACTACCGGAAGATGAGGAAAAATAGGGTATTTCCAGCTACGTGTTCACGCTGATATCGGAGGAGCTTGACGTGGCTGTATCACCGGAGGATCTGGAGCACTGCCATCGGATTGGCGTGAAGCAGAAGAACGCTAAATACCCTTGCATGGTAATCTTTAAGCTGTGGAACTTTCAGACCAAAGTCAGCATTCTGAGGGCACGTGGGGAAAGGAGATAAAGTCCATTAGATTCATCCAGCACCTGTGCGCTAGGTAAAAAACATCCGCAAGCAATTTATTCCGATCAGAATGTCACTTGAGGAAAAAGGAATCCAGTCTCAACTCCAATTCCTGTCAGTACTGTGGGCATGGAGAACATAGAATGGAGTTCACAAGCGCCTGAACAGGCTGCAGGGAACATTTCCAGTTGAAAGAGAGATCACTACCCTGAGGAGAGGCAGAAGCAGAAAAAAACAGATAAGTGCACTAGGCTACATACTATATTATATCTCTGTCGAGTGCTTGGTTAAGTCCTCACTAGTATTGTGTTGTCCAGAGATGCAAAATGAGGAAAGTATCTGTTGGTTCCAGCAGATGCATTTCTCTCCTGGAGGCCATAACACAAACAACCTATCCACAAAATAGCTTTTAAAAGTTTTTTAAAAAGTATATCTTCCTCCCCTACTCTCTAAAATGTATGCACTGTATATTCTTAGGGGTGTAAGTCTTTTGTTTCGCTATGTACAGTTGAAGTCGGAAGTTTACATACACCTTCGCCAAATACATTTAAACACAGTTTTTCACAATTAATGGCATTTATTCCCCATAAAAATTCCCTGTTTTAGGTCAGTTAGGATCACCACTTTATTTTAAGAATGTGAAATGTCAGAATAATAGTTGAGAGAATGATGTATTTAATCTTTTATTTCTTTCATCACATTCCCAGTGGGTCAGAAGTTTACATACACTCAATTGGAATTTAGTAGCATTGCCTTTAAATTGTTTAACTTAGGTCAAACGTTTCGGGTAGCCTTCCACAACCTTCCCACAATAAGTTGGGTGCATTTTGGCCCATTCCTCCTGACATAGCTGGTGTAACTAAGTCAGGTTTGTAAGCCTCCTTGCTCGAACACGCTTTTTCAGTTCTGCCCACACATTTTCTATAGGTTTGAGGTCAGGGCTTCTTGATGGACACTCCAATTCCTTGACTTTGTTGTCCTTGAGCCATTTTGACACAACTTTGGAAGTATGCTTCGGGTCATTGTACATTTGGAAGACCCATTTGTGATCAAGCTTTATCTTCCTGACTGATGTCTTGAGATGTTGCTTCAATCTCTCCACATAATTTTTCTCCCTCATGATGCCATCTACTTTGTTAAGTGCACCAGTCGCTCCTGCAGCAAAGCACCCCACAACATGATGATGCCACCCCCGTGCTTCACGGTTGGGATGGTGTTCTTCGCCTTGCAAGCCTCCCCCTTTTTCCTCCAAACATAACGATGGTCATTATGGCCAAACAGTTCTATTTTTGTTTCATCAGACCAGAGGACATTTCACTAAAAAGTACAATCTTTGTCCCCAAGTGCAGTTTTGGAGCAGTGGCTTCATCCTTGCTGACCGGCCCTTCTTGTTATGTCAATATAGGATCAAAAGAAATCCAAGCCAAATCCTCAGAAAAAGATTTGTAGTTCACCCTTGGGAGCAATTTCCAAATGCCTGAAGGTACCACATTCATCTGTACAAACAATAGTACGCAAGTATAAACACAATGGGACCACGCAGCCATCATATCACTCAGGAAGGAGACGCATTCTGTCTCCTAGAGATGAACGTACTTTGGTGCGAGAAGTGCAAATCAATCCCAGAACAACAGTAAAGGACCTTGTGTAGATGCTGGAGGAAACAGATACAAAAGTATCTACATCCACTGTAAAACGAGTCCTATATTGACAAAACCTGAAAGGCCACTCAGCAAGGAATAAGCCACTGCTCCAAAACCGCCATAGAAAATCCAGACTAACAAAATAGTTGGCATCATGAGGAAAGAAAATGATGTGGATATTTTTAAGCAACATCTCAAGACAACAGTCAGGAAGTTTGGTCGCAAATGGCTCTTCCAAATGGACAATGACCCCAAAGTTGTGGCACAATGTCACAAAGGCAAACAAAGGACAACAAAGTCAAGCTGTTGGAGTGGCCATCACAAAGCCCTGACCTCAATCCCGTAGAAAATTTGTGTGCAGAACTAAAAAAGCGTGTGCGAACAAAGAGGCCTACAAACCTGACTTAGTTACACCAACTCTGTCAGGAGGAATGGGCCAAAATTCACCCAACTTAAACGTTTGACCCAAGTTAAACAATTTAAAGGCAATGCTACCAAATACTAATTGAGTGTATGTAAGCTTCTGACCCACTGGGAATGTGATGAAAGAAATAAAAGCTGAAATAAATCACTCTCTACTATTATTCTGACATTTCACATTTTTTAAATAAAGTGGTGATCCTAACTGACCTAAGATAGGGTATTTTTACTTGGATTAAATGTCAGGAATTTTGAAAAACTGAGTCTAAATGTATTTGGCTAAGGTGTACGCAAACTTCCGACTTCAACTGTATATACTAGGCGTTGTCAGAGGACAGCACAACAAATTGTCAAAGACTCCAGTCACCCAAGTCATAGAATGTTCTCTCTGCTACCGCACGGCAAGTTGTACCGGAGCGCCTTTGACTTTGAATTTGTTTGTGTTTTATAGTGAATGGCATTCTGGGATTAGGGAATTTTTACTTGTTAAACATAAACCTAAGCTTAGCTGACACGCATCTCTATTCTAAATAATTTTACATTTCTCCAATGTGTTAACCAGAGATGTGGTATATTCTAAACAAGGTCGCTAACTTATGTTTCATTGTCAGCACAACCTGTTATTTAGACTGGTTTATGGAATGAGTTTGGCCGTGGATGTGTTCCGTGTGATGCTTGCAGTGGCAGTTTTAGCATTTCAATCTTGGTGGGTCAAACTCAACATATTTTTGGGGGATGCATACCATCAAAGCCACTACACAATACTAAACAATACATTAATTGCACTATAACGGTGACAAACGGTTCCCACAAACTGTGAAGGGCCTACATAAAGCTGTCCCAGCACCAGAGCTTTCCTTTTAGCACCACGGAGTGAATCCTTACCACCGCTAAACCTGGCTATCAGCAGAGCCTTGTCAGGCAGCAAAACAGTTCATTCAGCCTAATTTGCTGTCTTTTTAAAAACCCTAGCTGATATGGCTGACAAGCTTAAACAAAGTTGTTTACTACTGACTCCTAAGTCGAAAAGAACCGTATTCTCCTTCAATAATAACAAATGGCAAAATTAGTTTTCACTTTTGAACCATACACAAGCATTATTACATTCATGTTCAGTAAATTCACATAGTTTATTCTTATATCATGAACTCTAAGCTGTAAGTATAAGCAAGTGCAAGCAAACGAGCTGCAACTAGGTAAGCCTATTCATTCTGCACTTTCAAAAAGACACCGACAAAAATTCAGATAGATGTTAGTTCAGATAAATTCAGCGAGATGCTGAAGCCTTAACTTTACTGTTTTTAAGTCACCGCACAGAGAGAGAGACATTCAGTTAGCCTACTATTTGAAGGATATGCCTATGTAGTGTAAAAAGGAAGGAAAATACAATGATGAGGATCCACATTTATATACAATATACCGAAACACAGTCAGTGCATTGTGCAAACAAAACAAACCTCACAATATCAATTGGAATTACATGGGTTGATTACAGAAGTTTTTGTAGAAAACAAATATTTTAATGGAAAGAGACTTTCACTGGCAAACATGGTTACAGACCCAACAACATTATCAAGTATCTCCTCCTCATCAGGAAAGTACATGACCTAATTATAATACACAAAGTAAGAAAAACAATTAAATCATTCCAACATTGCCTAAAATGATGAATAATATACTAATGAGATAGACCTATATAAGCAATAGGCCTATAACAATTGAGATGCACAAACTATGGCGTAAGGGAATGATGAGCGGATAAGAGGCAATCTATAATTTCGATTTAGGCATTAATGAGAAAGCTAAGATGGACGTAGTCAATATAACTATTTGTTCGGCACTTTTCAAATGTACAAAAACAGAATTCAGAACATGGGCTGTTCTTACAGTGTTCTCCATGTACACCAAGTCAAATAAAGGGGGCATATAAGCAGACAAAGAAAGCTCTTACAATATTCGATGATGACATTTCTCTGAAATAGGCTATGTGCACCACCAAGTCAGAACAGTAGGCTAAATTCTGAGGGGGAAAGGGACCAGTTTACTACACGACATACACTAGGTACTACTTTCTAATCTACAGTATACAGATCTCCATGGCATATTACATCATTTATACAGCAGCATACAAGACAGTTTTGGACTCTGTTGCTGTGCTGTGCTCACTTGAATAGGCATGTGGAGCGGCAGTCTTTCCTGTGTGCAAATTTTGTCACCAAATTCTCTGGTTGATGGTGCATTCAAGACAACTGGGAACTCTGAAAAAAGCAAGGTCGAATCATAACGTCAGTGATCTTCAAGTTGGTGATGCTGCCACCACCATGCTTCACTGTGGGGATGGTGTTCTTGGGGTGATGAGAGGTGTTGGGTTTGCGCCAGACATAGCATTTTCCTTGATGTCCAAAAAGCTCAATTGTCATCTCCATTGACCAGATTAACCTTCCATATGCCTTTTTGGCGCACACCAAAGGTGTTTTCTTATTTACTCCAATCTCCACTGTGGACTTCAGGGTTATCTTTGGTCTCTTTGTTGCCTCTCTGATGAATGCTCTCCTTCCCCGGTCTGTGAGTTTTGGTGGCGGCCCTCTCTTGGCAGGTTTGTTGTGGTGCCATATTCTTTCCATTTTTTAATAATGGATTTAATGGTGCTCTATGGGATGTTCAAACTTTCTGATATTTGTTTATAACCCAACCCTGATCTGTATTTCTCCACAACTTTATCCCTGACCTGTTTAGAGAGCTCCTTGGTCTTCATGGTGCCACTTACTTGGTGGTGCCCCTTGCTTAGTGGTGTTGCAGACTCTGTGGCCTTTCAGAACAGGTGTATATATACTGAGATCATGTGACAGATCATGTGACACTTAGATTGCACACAAGTGGACTTTATTTAACTAATTATGTGACTTCTGAATGTAATTGGTTGCACCAGATCTTATTTAGGGGCTTCATAGCAAAGGGGGTGAATACATACGTACAAACCACTTTTCCTTTTTTTTATTTCACTTTATTTCACTTAACCAATTTGGACTATTTTGTGTATGTCCATAACATGAAATCCAAATAAAAATCCATTTAAGTTACAGGTTGTAATGCAACAAAATAGGAAAAATGCCAAGGGGGATGAATACTTAAGCACATGGAATAAATTAAGAGTTTTAATGAGTGCTTCTATTCTCCTATCAGCGGAAGCTTCGCTTAACCTGCCTTTAGTTTGCATCTCCTCCCACGGCGATTGGTCTCTTCCTACCGCCTTCCTTCCCTCCTTCCTCCCCTCCCTTAATATGATGACTTCTCCCTGGATCTCAGCAGCAGCCTTTCCCCTTGTTCACTTCCCTCGCAACCCCCACCCATCCCCACCGTGCCTTTGTTCTGACAAATTAGGTAATGCTGGAACCATCTCTGTGGGACTAGTGTGGTACAAGCCTGAACAGAGGGGTGCCAGAAGTCTTTTCACACAGGAGATCAAGATAGAGAGGCATGTTCTAACAGACAGCCCCACAGCCGAGAGAGAGAGAGAGAGAGAGAGAGAGAGAGAGAGAGAGAGAGAGAGAGAGAGAGAGAGTACATAAGGGACTACAGTGCATAAATTATTTTTATGATAATGACAAAGTTTTAACAGACAGTTCCACAGCCAAGAAAGAGAGAGAGAGAGGGAGAACACAATGGACTACAGTGCATGAATTATTATTATGATAAGGACAATGACAATAATGGGGGAAATATAATAACCTCTTGACTAGCCCTTGTATGTTAAATTTTAAACATAACACTGTAACAAGGAAATAATTATAAACATGAAAGGGGCTACTTTATGAACACACTCAGAAATATTCAGGTTTTGTAATCCATTGTACTGGATTGTGCATCTGCACGTTTGCCTGACAGCCTTTTATTTTCTACTTCTCAGTAGGACCATAATACATGATCCTTTTTCTTTTCTTCCTGTGAAGGGGGAATGTGCTGTGAATTGTGAGGGGACACTTCCACTCGGTCACACCATGAGATTCCTTGACTTCCAGAGAACACACCACTATAAGCCTTTTTTTTTAAATGTTACCTTTATTTAACATAGTACAACCATGAAACAACCATGAAACACAAGAGACAAGATAGGCGGTGCAAGAGAAGAATCTCAAAAGCTTTTCGAAGTTGTAGAAGTTTTGTTGGCTACTGGGGTAAAAAATAAGGGACCACAGTAGACCAAAGGGAAACTGTGTTGAAAGAGCCTCCCACACTCAGTCTAATGCCTTTTTGATACAGTAATGACTGGCAAGGCTTTTTAAAGCCGTCCATAGACAGAGTAACACAACGTCCTCACCAGTCCTAGACTTGTAACTTCACTGTCTCGCTATTTAAAACATACCTAACCTAGACAGACTACCACTCCAGTGGCCCGCACCCTCCACCCCCACGTCCCACAAGGCTACTCACTTAGACCCATAAATGCCTGGTAACACAAGCACTCCAGGTCCCCTTAAATGGGGGATTACTTGAGTGCCTCAGAGTAATCGGTGTATTTCTACTACTGCTTATAACATTTTGTCAAGTCTTTGCTGTGGTTTATTTGCTGTAGTTTCTCTCAAATTCATTAGCCTGTGTGTGTGTGTGTGTGTGTGTGTGTGTGTGTGTGTGTGTGTGTGTGTGTGTGTGTGTGTGTGTGTGTGTGTGTGTGTGTGTGTGTGTGTGTGTGTGTGTGTGTGTGTGTGTGTGTGTGTGTGTGTGTGTGTGTGTGTGTGTGGTGTGTGAGCTTCCAACAGGCTGGGCTGGCTTTGGCGTTACAGAGTGTATGTTCATTCTTCCCACATGCAATACAGTTTGCTATATACTAATTTCAGAAATCCTTTGATTTGTTGGATTATTTGGTTATTTTACATTACTCGGATAGAGTTTGCGGTTAAAACATGTGGCAAAGCATTTTTTATTGTATGCCATCTTCCACACTTGAATAAAATCCCATGTACAGTGCCTTCAGAAAGTATTTATACCATGACTTATTTTGTTGTGTTAGAGCCTGAATTGAAAACGGATTAAATAAAAAAATCTCTCACCAATCTACACACAAAACCCCATAATAAAATAAAAATATATTTTTAGAAATTTTAGCAAATGTAATGAAGATGAAAGCAGAAATATGCAATTTACGTAAGTATTCACACCCGAGTCAACACATGTTAGAATTGCCTTTGGCAGTGATTGCAGCTATGAGTCTGTGTGGGTAAGTCACTAAGAGCTTTGCACACCTGGATTGTACAATATTTGCACATTCTTATATTTAAAATGATTTAAGCTCTGTAAGAGTTAGTTGTTGACCATTGCTAGACCAATGGTGAAGTCCCTGAGTGGTTTCCTTCATTTCAGCAAAATGAGTTAGGAAGGATGCCTGTATCTTTGTAGTGACACACCATTGTAATGTGTTGCAGTGTAATAATACACCATTCAAAGTGAATATCAAAGAGATATTCAGTGCCTGTTTTTTTTTTCTTTCACCCATCTACCAATAGGGAAAACCTCCCTGATCTTTGGGGTTGAATCTGTGTTTGAAATTCACTGCTCAACTGAGGGACCTTACAAATAATTGTATGTGTGGGGTACAGAGAAGAGGTAGTCATTCAAAAATCATGTTAAATACTATTATTGAATGCAACTTGAGTCCATGCAACTTATTATGTGATTTGTTAAACACATTTTTACTCCTGAACGTATTTAGGCTTGCCATAACAAAAGGGTTGAATACTTACTGACTCAAGATATTTCAGCTTTTCATTTTTAATGAATTTGTAAAATAATTCCAAAAACATGGAAACATGGAATGACACATCTTAATTTAATTAATTTAAAGTCAGGCTGAAACACAACAAAATGTGGAAAAAGTCAAGGGGTGTGAATACTTCCTGAAGGCATTGTAAAGCCTCAGTGAAACCATCCATTCCATATTCTCTGTAGAATTATATAAGAAGTGTCCTATATCATTGGAGGCTCCTCATAGGAGGACGGGGAGGATCATCCTCCTCAGTGAATTTGATAACAATTGATCAATTGATTGATCAATTAAAACATTTTAAAAGGTTTTTAGATAAAACTATACTAAATATAATCACATCACCAAAATAATTGATTATAACACACTATTTTGCAAAGAAGGTCTACAGTAGCCTCAACAGCACTCTGTAGGGTAGCACCATGGTGTAGTCGGAGGAAAGCTAGCTTCCGTCCTCTGAGTACATTGACCTTAATTCAAAACCTAGGAGACTCATGGTTCTCACCCCCTTCCATAGACTTACACAGAAATTATGACAACTTCCGGCGGGCATCCTCCATCCTATTGGAGCTCTTGCAACATGAACTGACATGTTGTCCACCCAATCAAAGGATCAGAGAAACAATCTAGTACTTAAAGCATCAGCTACAGCTAGCTAGCACTGCAGGGCATAAAATGTGGTGAGTAGTTGACTCAAAGAGAGAGAAAGAAAATAGTTGAACAGTTTTGAACAAATTAATTTATTCCTAAATGAAGGAGAATAAAGAGAGAATAGAGAGAGAGAGATTATCATTTTTTTCCACTTTCAGTTTCACTTACTTAGCAAGCAAATGCAGCTAGTTAGTTTAGCGTACTGAAACACCCTGCTCAGAAATAGAGGGGTGCTATTTTAGCTAGTTGGATATGACTATCCAACACAACACTGGAACTCTTCCAAGACATGGTAAGCTTTTTGTTTTACTATTTTTTTGCCACCAGGGCCCGCCGGGGTAACTGCTTAATGACTGTGCACTGTAACGTTACTGCATGATTTGGCGGGTTTACAAACTCATTAGTGTCACGCCCTGACCTTAGAGATCCTTTATTCTCTATTTTGGTTACCTCAGGGTGTGACTAGGGTGGGCATTCTAGTTTCTTCATTTCTAGGTTGGCCCGGTATTGTTCCCAATCAGAGGCAGCTGTCTATCTTTGTCTATGATTGGGAATCATACTTAGGCAGCCTTTTCCCACCTGTTTGTTGTGGGATCTTGTTTTTGTATTGTAGCCTTTTTGCCCTACAAAGCTGCACGTTCGTTTTTGTAACTCTTTCTTGTTTTGTTGCTGGTTCACATTAATAAACATGACAAACGCCTTCCACGCTGCACCTTGGTCCAATCCTTCCAACAACGAACGTTACAATTAGTTATATTAGGTATGCTGACAACAATGTAGGCTGTGTGTTGCAGTTTGGCTTTCTTAAGGTTTTTTCACCTGGTCACATACAGCTGATGTGTTGTGCATTGAAGTCCACAAGTGAAGGGAAAAGGTGAAAGGCGGAGAGCGCATGGCTGCTATGAAACTGTGAACTGTGTTTATGTGTGAACAGGGGTGCATACATTCCTACGATTCTGTTGAGAAACGTTTCTTGAACAGAAGCAACGGAACAAGACTAACATTTCGTTTTCAACAGCGGAGATTTGTATAAACCTTGCTGTCTGTCTCTCCGACATTTGCAACATTGTTTCAATATTCAAATTCGATCTCCTGCTCTCCCATAGTAATCAACGTGTCGGGAGTCTGCACGAGACAGACAGGTAGGCCGTGTTTCTCAGCCAGTCAAAACGAATCAGCTGGCATCATTTTTATGGATATATACAACAAAAAAAGGTAAATTGAAAAAAAGTCAAACAAAATGCAGCTAATTTGCAGTCTTTCCAGCTTCAGTTTGAAATGATTGTGTAACTGTAGCTGTGTTGTTGGCTAGCTCTTCTGAACAAAAGAATACCGATTGAGCACATTTTCTATGCCAGGCGAAATCGCGCCTCATTGTTATGGATGTATCCAAATAAATGTCACAACAAAACAGCTTAAACAAATGCAAATGCAGCTACTTAGCTGTTAACCTGGCTTCACTTTTTGACGTGACTGTAAATTAGCCGTAGTTGGCTAGCTAGCAAGGAAGAGAGAGAGAAAACGTTTCCAGCCAGTATGGCAATGGAACATTTAGAACAAAGGACTTGGTCGCGCCCATAGATACAGAACATAGATCGGGACCTCAACTTTGTCTCGGGCCTAACAACACCTGTGCCAATATATCCTCCAAACTCCGGCTTCTCCAGCATTATCACTTAAACATTTAACTGGGTGAATGGAATATGAATGACAGTCATCCAATATGCTGTAAAAGAAATAAGGCCATGCTCATGAGAAAAAAAAATCCTCCCTCATCTAAAACGGCACTGACCGTCACTGTCCTATATATAGTAAGCCTAACTTGAGTTTGTCTCTTCTCTCAACACCAGTTTTGTTTGTAATAATTGCCCCTGAAGGCACTAATAAAGTTGTAGTGAATTGACATGATTGAGGTGAATAAGACTCATCACCGCACTTGAGAGAAATGCCACACGAGGATGAAGAGGTGTGAGCTGATGAGAGAAGAGGGCTTGACAGGAATGAAGCATTAGCTCTCTCAATCCTCTCGACTTCATTTGGAGGCTTTGAGAGTGGGAGAAGAGCGTCTGGCAGATGGTCTGCTTTCTGTTAAGTGCACTGGCAACAAACATTATAGCTACAGGCTCTTCAACAATCGGTCTTTACTTGTTCTGAATTACCCTGAATCTGACATGGGGGGTAGTTGCTGTGCAGTTTTAAAAACGTCTCATGCCCATGCCTGTTGTGAGAGAGAAAGAGAGATAGACATTTAAGCACTCCGTGTGGCTTCATTTCACTGTGGGCAACAATTTAATATCACTGACACAACACATTGATGGGGTGTTTGAGTAATTGTATGTGTGGATGAGGGCAACTCATGTGGGTGTTATACTTCCAGTCAAATCTCTCACTGATGCAGGATTTGGCAGGCAGGCTCAGCTCAGCGCCACTCAGCTCAGCTCAGCGCCTGCCATGTCATCCGAAGTTCTCCTCATCCGGGGGTGGTCTCCCAGCGTTGTCATCATAAAAGTGTGCCGGTGCCGGTGCCAACTCTTTTTCAGAAAATATACACAAAAAAATGATAAGTAAATGCAATGGATCCATGACTTCAGTGAGCAGACTAAACAAAATAAATGGTTGTGTAAGAAGTTGGGCTCTTAGGCTCTTGTGCAATGTGTCCAGTATACTGTATCAGGAGCCATCGTCCTTGGTTTGTTGTGGAGTTTCCGTTCATTTGGACCGTCGAGCCACAAAGTCATAAACATCATGGCCACGTCGGTAATGAACTCTGGGAACTATCAGTAATGAACTTCTCTTGCTTGCAGTAGCATTGCTCAGATCCTCAATTGAGCCTTGGTTCCCTTTTCATCAAAGAGTCCTCCCTCATCTTGTCACTCCAGAAAATGCCCCCGATGTTTTACATTCAACTCACTGTGCAATGTAATGCTGTGTACATGTGAATCTAATGTATTTTGTTGCATTAGATGAAAGGTAGGAGTTTTAGCACATTGAACAGTATTTTTTTAGCAATATTGTGGTATATGTATGATACCTTACTTGGAGTATATGTGCAGTATTAGATGCGAGTTAAGATATGTATTTAGTTGAGGGCTATTCTTTAAGTCAGTGTTGGCACAGGGGGCAATGGCAGCCTTGATGTCATCAGTGGCTGTTTGCTTTGGATACTGCTCGTATTAAATATCTCTCCCTAAAGGCCAACTTTTCTTTACAATTAGTGACAGGGAAGAATTTATCTTGGCACCAAGAGGAGTCCTTGTTTTTCTAGCCGTAATCTAGAGCTGGCCCCCCTTCATTTGATTTTTTTCCTGTGGACCAGTTATGGCCTGTGGGTACTGCTACAGCCTTGAAAAAGTGTAATACTGAGTATGTCCCCCTTGGGCTGAGCTAATCCCCACAATAGTGCTGCTGCGCCATCTCAGTGCCACATCATTCATAACTTAACACACCCAATAAAAGGGCTCTGCTAATGTTTAAAGGCACTGTCTGGAGACAATGGTAACATAAATCCACCAGTAACATGGACATTGGCCTTTTTCTAACAGTATAAGAGGATATAAAGTGGCTCGTAACCCCTGTAAGCAGTTATTTCTTTCAAGAAGTGGACGGGTGTTTTGCTTTGACCATAGAGGAATTAAAAAAAAATGCAGGAATTTCAGGCACCAGGCTGTCAAGATGCACTCTGGGTACTCGACAAGGGCTGCGCCTGTGTAATCCTAGCTTGGCGGCCGGGAAAGTATGTCGGGGTTGACCCTGGAAGCCCACGTGGCGGTCATTGCGGAAGCTTGCAGGACCATGTCATCTCAAGCAGCCTGGAAGGGATCCCTAGAGCAGGGCAGCATCGGCGGCTCCGACTGGCTAGTGGCTACAGGAAGGAAGTGGTTACTGGTCACTAGGAGGAGCGCTGTTTCACTGGCCCTCACTGACTGGAGAGAGTCCAGTAATTCAGAAAAGCTGGACATTTCTGCATGATTGAGGAATAAATGTTCTTAAATTCTACAGGCCGGAAGAGTTTGTCACTAATCAAACTCATGTTAAACCATCATGTATGAAAACTATTTCAACTACCTCTTCATGTATGAGCACAACAATCTAAGCTTTACCATAATTGAATCACTCCTTTTTGGTACTACATGGTTCCGTTTCCTCTAGCAGTGTGTATCATCATGCAACCTTATTTTAAATGGTTGTTTCCTCTAGCAGTGTGTATCATCATGCAACCTTATTTTAAATGGTTGCACAGTTAAACAATAGTTATTTTCTCTCTTTTGGGTGTTATGCATTGTTGCTCTGTCCCTGGAAAAGTAATGGTTGGTTTTCAGATGGTCAACTCTCATGGCGTGCCTTGCACCACGTTTGATGATGCATTGTTACACTTAATTATTCCAGGATTGAAGGCCTCGTCTGAAGATCTCAAGCCATATTATTGAGGTGGTTTGCTGGTTTTGGAGAAATTCCCCCGACTTTGTGAGATCTGTGTTGGTCGACGTGAGTAAAATATTTAAGCGTGTTAACCCACGCAGGGCTGCCGGCCAGACGGCTTTCTTAATCGTGTCCTCCGAGCATACACAGACCAGCTGGCTGGACATATTCATTTTCTACATATCCCAGGCCCCACTTGCTTCAAGATGTCCACTATTGTTCCTGTACCCAAGAAAATGAGGGTAACTGAACTAAATGACTTTCGCCCCGTAGTACTGACTTTTGTCATCAGGAAGTGCTTACAGAGGCTAGTTAAGGAGCATATAACCTCCACCTTACCCGACACCCTACTCACTGCAATTTGTATACCGCCCCAATAGATCCAAATATGATGCAATCGCCATCGCGCTGCACATTATCCTATCCCATCTGGACAAGAGGAATACCTATGTAAGAATGCTGTTCAGTGACAACAGCTCAGCCTTCAACACCATAGTACCCTCCAAGCTCATCATTAAGCTTGGGGCCCTGGGGCTGAACCCCGCCTTGTGCACCTGGGTCCTGGACTTCCTGAGAGGCCACTCCCGGGTGGTGAAGGTAGGCAGCAACACCTCCACTATACTGATCATCAAATTGCGAAAATATCTTTTAAAAAATGTTTGTTTTTTACATTATGGGGTATTGTGTGCAGATTTATGAGGAAAAAAACAATTTCATCAATAAGGCTATAATGTAACAAAATGTGATACAAGTCAACTGCACTGTACAGTCATGGCCAAAAGTTTTGAGAATGACACAAATATTAATTTTCAAAGTCTACTGCCTCAGTTTGTATGATGGCAATTTGCATACACTCCAGAATGTTATGATGAGTGATCAGATTAATTGCAAATAATTGCAACATTTCCACTGCATTTCAGCCCTGCCACAAAGGGACCAGCTGACATTGTGTCAGTGATTCTCTCGTTAACACAGGTGTGAGTGTTGATGAGGACAAGGCTGGAGATCACTCTGTCATGCTGATTGAGTTGAATAACAGACTGGAAGCTTCAAAAGGAGGGTGGTGCTTGGAATCATTGTTCTTCTTCTGTCAACCATGGTGACCTGCAAGGAAACATGTGCCATCATCATTGCTTTGCACAAAAGGGGCTTCACAGGCAAGGATATTGCTGCCAGTAAGATTGCACCTGAATCAACCATTTATCGGATCATCAAGAACTTCAAGGAGAACGGTTCAATTGTTGTGAAGAAGGCTTCAGGGCACCCTAGAAAGTCCAGCAGGCGCCAGGACGTCTCCTTAAGTTGATTCAGCTGCGGGAACGGGGCACCCCCAGTACAGAGCTTGCTCAGGAATGGCAGCAGGCAGGTGTGAGTGACAGACTTTTGGAGGATGGCCTGGTGTCAAGAAGGGCAGCAAAGAAGCCACTTCTCTCCAGGAAAAACATCAGGGACAGACTGATATTCTGCAAAAGGTACAGGGATTGGACTGCTGAGGACTGGGGTAAAGTAATTTTCTCTGATGAATCCCTTTTCTGATTGTTTGGGTTATCCGGTTAAAAGCTTGTCCGGAGAAGACAAGGCGAGTGCTACCATAATTCCTGTGTCATGCCAACAGTAAAGCATCCTGAGACCATTCATGTGTGGGGTTGCTTCTCAGCCAAGGGAGTGGGCTCACTCACAAGTTGCCAAAGAACACAGCCATGCATAAAGAATGCTACCAACACATCCTCCGAGAGCAACTTCTCCCAACCATCCAGGAACAGTTTGGTGACGAACAATGCCTTTTCCAGCATGATGGAGCACCTTGCCATAAGGCAAAAGTGATAACTAAGTGGCTCGGGGAACAAAACATCGATATTTTGGGTCCATGGCCAGGAAACTCCCCAGACCTTAATCCCATTGAGAACTTGTGGTCAATCCTCAAGAGGCGGGTGGATAAACAAAAACACACAAATTCTGACAAACTCTAAGCATTGATTATGCAATTATGGGCTGCCATCAGTCAGAATGTGGCCCAGAATTTAATTGACAGCATGCCAAGGTGGATTGCAGAGGTCTTGAAAAAGAAGGGTCAACACTGCAAATATTAACTCTTTGCATCAACTTCATGTATTCCATAGTAACATCTGACAAGAATATCTAAAGACACTGAAGCAGCAGACTTTGTGAATATTAATATTTGTGTCATTCTCAAAACTTTTGGCCAAGACTGTATATATGCACTGTATATATAGACTAGGTCAATCTGTTCAATTTATATTTCACAGCCTATATACACTACATGGCCACAGGTATGTGGACACCTGCACGTCCAACATCTCATTATAAAATCATGGGCATTAATATGGACTTGGTAACCCCTTTGCTGCTGTAACAGACTCCACTCTTCTGGGAAGGCTTTCCACTAGATGTTAGAACATTGCTGCGGGGACTTGCTTCCATTCAGCCACAAGGGCATTAGTGAGGTCGGGCACTGATGTTGGAAGATTAGGCCCGTCTCGCAGTCAGCGTTCCAATTCATCCCAAACGTTTTCAATGGGTTTGAGGTCAGGGCTCTGTGCAGGCCAGTCAAGTTCTTTCAAACCGATATTGACAAATAATTTCTGTATGGACCTCGCTTTGTGGATGGGGATATTGTCATGCTGAAACAGGAAAGGGCCTCCCCAAACTGTTGCACCGAATGTAATTGTATGCTGTAGTGTTTCCCTTCACAGGAACTAAGGAGCCTAGCCCGAACAATGAAAAACAGACCTAGACTATTATTTTTCCTCCACCAGACTTTACAGTTGGCACTATGAATTGGGGCATTCCCCTGTCATCCGCGATTGTCAGTCGGACTACCAGATGGTGAAGTGGGATTCATCACTCCAGAGAACATGTTCCCAATGGCGGTGAGCTTTACACCACTCCAGCCAACGCCTGGCATTGCGCAGGCTTGTGTGCAGCTGCTCGGCCATGGAAACCCATTTCATGAAGCTCCCGACTAACAGTTCTTGTGCCAGATATTTTTTTTTGTTTTCGTTGCTTCCAAACGTTCCGAATTATATTTTGTGAAGTGGTTTCTTGCATCATACAACACAATACAATGCAATTTAGAGTCACATATTTGGCCCATGGTGTTACAGACCAAATAAAAAATGTATTAATTCATGTCAAGGCCTTCATAATGCAAAAACATTTTTTTAATTCTCATGCAATGTAGGCCTGCATTGAACACCACATATTATAATGTAGGTTATTTCATAGAAATCAAAAGCTGTTTCCATGTGAAAATGTTTTGGGATTAACTTCATTTGTTTTGTTGGTAGGCCTACATTATGCTCAAATAGTCACAATAGCCTGTTGGCTGTTGTCTAAAACTGTAAGGGTACAACCTCAGTGTTCACTGAAAACGAACACCGTAAGTTTCACAAAATTCTCACCAAGTTCAAGTTTCCGCTCACAAAACCTAACATTTTCTCAGTGCCTCAATTTCTTTTAGGGAACATTGATTACACTTTAAGACCAAGGTCATGACAATTGGTTGAAGGGCACAATTGGTTGAATAAACATTCAACTAATAATTTATTTAATTGACTGTAACACAATCTACTAGAATGTTTTTTTCCCCCTCAGATATAGCAGCAAACAGCATGTTCATCCCCGAATGGACATCTCATCTGAAACGACTGCACCTCGACTCACAGGGTTACAGTAACAACTCACAGGGCTCTGAAGTTTAAACATCCTGTCTACACAAACACTTCCTGCTCCTGTTCCTCTACTAAATCCATGCGTACCAAATCCGAGGCAGTTAGACCTCTGAGATTTCAAGGGTTTACGATGATTAGCTTCTGGAAGGCCTTGAACAGCCTTTTGAGGCATGTTTATAATTTGTTATTCTTTCAATACTTTCAAGAATTATCATTGTGATCATCGATGAAATGAAGGTACCTCAGATAAGTAGCGGCTTGAATTGACCTATCGTTTCATCACATCCTCTTTGTTGACGCAACAGTTCAAACGGAGGCTTTTCTCATGTCTTCTTCCTAACAAAACAGAGGGCAAATCCTAATGTGATGATAACGTATTTGAATAACCTTAGCTATGTTTACAGAGAATACCCGATTTGCAATATCGATGTTCTGGTCTCAATGGATTTGTAATGCAAGAGAGAAAAAATAAGTCTGAAGAAAGCACAATCCCGCTAGGTCAGAGGGAGATATTTTCTTCCCTCCACTTTGTTTCTGGGGCTTAGGTTCATGGGAAGCGGGCGGTGCCAGAGAGAGAGGGAGACAGAGAGTGAGAGGGCTTGGCCTTGGGACAACGCTCCCTTCGGACTCGAGCTTGGCCGCTTTAGTGGGCTGACTTCACACCACGCACCTGAGTACACAGATTTATACGCAGCACTCGCACAGAGGCTGGAATATTCAACGTACTGCCTATTGACATCATTACAGCTGCTGTGAATTCAGAACAACCAAACCTAGTCAAGCTCTCAGTGCTCTCTCTCTTTCTCCCTCCTTCTCTTGCTTCTCCTCCAAGGCCCAGCTGATTTGGGCAGGTCCCATGCGGTAGACCCGGCTTTAACAGTGTCCAGCAGCCCAGGACCACCAAGTATGGGTCAGGTCTGCCTGGTATGACTGTACAGCACTGGCTAAAGCAAACTGCTTGACAGAATTGAGGGCCCTACATGTCTGTCATGTTACCCTATGGGAGGCCACCTATTCAACCTGCAAGAATCTACAAGTGTCCACTGTATTTATAAACTAGGTCCATATATCATGGGCTGTGTTGTAGTAGCTAGCTATATTGTAACACAGCCATTGAGTGTTTTTATCTTAATGATGTTATTTTACAGTTTTTCTAACATGTCCAAATGTGACCTTGCGAGGCTAGGTTGCTACTTTCATAAACATAATTAAAATGTTCCCTCAGCAAGCCAAGTTTCTCCTGAAAATGCTGTATAGTTATGTTGGTTTCACAGTCACGTCATTTAAAAAAATTAAAAAATAAATATTTAACCTTAATTTAACCAGGTAGGCAAGTTGAGAACAAGTTCTCATTTACAACTGCGACCTGGCCAAGATAAAGCAAAGCAGTGCAACACAAACAACACACCGAGTTACACTCGGAATAAACAAACTTATAGTCAATAATACAGTAGAAAAAGTTGAGATACAGTGTGTGAAAATGAGGCAGGTAAGGCAATAAATAGGCCATAGTGGCAAAACAATTACAATATAGCAATTAAACACTGGAGTGACAGATGTGCAGAAGATGCGTGTGCAAGTAGAGATACTGGGGTGCAAAGTAGCAATATAAATAACAGTATGGGGATGAGGTAGTTGGATGGGCTATTTACAGATGGGCTATGTACAGTTATAGTGATCTGTGAGCTGCTCTGACAGCTGGTGCTTAAAGTTAGTGAGGGGGATGTGAGTCTCCAGCTTCAGTGATTTTTGCAGTTTGTTCCAGTCATTGGCAGCAGAGAACTGGAAGGAAAGGTGGCCAAAAGAAGAGTTGGCTTTTGGATGACCAGTGAAATATACCTGCTGGAGCGCGTGCTATGGGTGGGTTCTGCTATGGTGACCAGTGAGCTGAGATAAGGCGGGGCTTTACCTAGTAAATACTTTTAGATTACCTGGAGCCAGTGGGTTTGGCGACGAATATGAAGCGAGGGCCAGCCAACGAGAGCATACAGACCGCAGTGGTGGGTAGTATATGGGGCTTTGGTGACAAAACGGATGGCACTGTGATAGACTGCATCCAATTTGCTGAGTAGAGTGTTGGAGGCGATTTTGTAAATGACATCATCGAAGTCAAGGATCGGTAGGATAGTCAGTTTTACGAGGGTATGTTTGGCAGCATGAGGGAAGGATGCTTTGTTGCGAAATAGGAAGCCGATTCTATATAGGAAGCCGATTCTTCTTTAATTTTGAATTGGAGATGCTTAATCGGAGTCTGGACGGAGAGTTTACAGTCTAACCAGACACCTAGGTACTTGTAGTTGTCCACATATTCTTAAGTCAGAGCCGTCCAGAGTAGTGATGCTGAACGGGCAGACAGGTGTGGGCCGCGATCAGTTGAAGAGCATGCATTTAGTTTTACCTGCATTTAAGAGCAGTTGGAGGCCACGGAAGGAGAGTTGTATGGCATTGAAGCTCATCTGGAGGTTAGTTAACAGTGTCCAAAGAAGGGCCAGAAGTATATAGAATGGTGTCGTCTGCGTAGAGGTGGATCAGAGAATCACCAGCAGCAAGAGCGATATCATTGATGTATACAGAGAAAAGAGTCAGCCAGAGAATTGAACCCTGTAGCACCCCCATAGAGACTTCCAGAGGTCCGGACAACAGGCCCTCCAATTTGACACACTGAACTCTATCTGAGAAGTAGTTGGTGAACCAGACGGGGCAGTCATTTGAGAAACCAAGGCTGTTGAGTCTGCCGATAAGAATGTGGTGATTGACAGTCGAAGCCTTGGCCAGGTCAATGAATACAGCTGCACAGTATTGTCTCTTATCGATGGCGGTTATGATATCATTTAGGACCTTGAGTGTGGCTGAGGTGCACCGATGACCAGCACGGAAACCAGATTGCATAGTGGAGAAGGTACGGTGGGATTCAAAATGGTCGGTGATCTGTTTGTTAACTTGGCTTTCGAAGACCTTAGAAAGGCAGGGTAGAATAGATAAAGGTCTGTAGCAGTTTGGGTCTAGAGTGTCTCCCCCTTTGAAGAGGGTGATGATGGTGACAGCTTTCCAATCTTTGGGAATCTGAGATGATACGAAATAGAGGTTGAACAGGCTAGTAAAAGGGGTTGCAACTATTTCAGCGGATCATTTTAGAAAGAGAGGGTCCAGATTGTCTAGCCTGGCTGATTTGTAGGGGGTCCAGATTTTGCAGCTCTTTCAGAACATCAGTATTGGATTTGGGTGAAGGAGAAATGGGGGAGGCTTGGGCAAGTTGCTGTAGGGGGCGCAGGGCTGTGGCCCGGGGTGGTGGTGGCCAGGTGGAAAGTATGTCCATTCGTACAAAAATGCTTGTTGAAATTCTCAATTATTGTGGATATATCGGTGGTGACAGTGTTTCCTAGCCTCAGTGCAGTGGGCAGCTGGGAGGAGGTGCTCTTATTCTCCATTGACTTTACAGTGTCCCAGAACCTTTTGGAGTTTGTGCTACAAGATGCAAATTTCTGTTTGAAAAAGCAAGCCTTTGCTTTCCTAACTGCCTGTGTATATTGGTTCCTAACTTCCCTGAAAAGTTGCATATCGCGGGGGGCTATTAGATGCTAATGCAGTACTTTTGCAGTATTTTTGTGATGGTCAAGGGCAGTCAGGTCTGGAAAGAATGAAGGGCTATATCTGTTCCTGGTTCTACATTTTTTGAATGGGGCGTCCTCTACTGACGGAATTAGATCAATATCCTTCCAGGATACCCGGGCCAGGTCGATTAAAAAGGCCTGCTCGCTGAAGTGTTTTAGGTAGCGTTTGACAGTGATGAGGGCTGGTCGTTTGACCACAGATCCATTACAGACCCCGGCAATGAGGCAGTGATCACTGACATCCTGGTTGAAGACAGCAGAGGTATATTTGGAGGACTGGTTGGTTAAGATGATATCTATGAGGGTGCCCATGTTTATGGATTTGGGGTTGTACCTGGTAGGTTCAATGATAATTTATGTGAGATTGAGGGCATCAAGCTTAGATTGTAGGAAAGCCGGGGTGTTAACCTTTTGCGTGTAGGGGGCAGTATTTTCGGCTAAAAAACATACCCATTTGAAACTGTCTATTTCTCAGCCCCAGAAACTAAAATATGCATATGGATATTAGGATAGAAAACACTCTAAAGTTTCCAAAACTGTCAAAATATTGTCTGTGAGTGTAACAGAACTGATATTGCAGGCGAAAAAGTGAGGAAAATCCAATCAGGAAGTGCCTCTTATTTTGAAACCTCTCTGTTCCTATGCATGCCTATCCTCCATTTAAAGAGATATCAACCAGATTCCTTTTTCTATGGCTTCCCTAGGGTGTCAACAGTCTTTAGACATAGTTTCAGGCTTTTATTTGAAAAATGAGCACGAAAGATCACATTGCGCCTCTCAGAGTGAGTTTTGCGCTACAGAGAAAAGTGGCCATTGCTTCTCCCGGTGTTTTTGAAAAACCTACACACCCGTTTGACATATTATCGAATTGATATTTTTAAAACAACCTGAGGATTGATTATAAAAAAACGTTTGACATGTTTCTGTGGACATTATGGATATTATTTGGAATATACGTCTGCGTTGTCGTGACCACTCTTTCCTGTGGATTTCTGAACATAATGCGACAAAGGAACAGAGGTATTTTGGGTATAAAAATTATCTTTATGGAACAAAAGGAACATTTGTTGTGTAACTGGGAGTCTCGTGAGTGAAAACATCCGAAGATCATCAAAGGTAAACGCTTAATTTGATTGATTTTCGTGACCTAGCTACTTATTTCTTAGTGTACATAATGTTATGTGTTAAGGGAATTTTTATCAATGATGACTAATTATGTATACATTTCAATCAGGACTGACTAATCCAAATGCTATTATGTTACTGTACCTGTATGAATTTTCTCTCTTGCTCCCAGTATTGAATATAATGTAGTCAATAGTTTAGAACAATGACGGTCTGTTCCTTGGTACAAATGAATGAACTATCTCCAGACTGTCTAGAATGCTTATCTACACTGACTGACCTTGGCTCTAGGCGAGGAGGGAAGGCTTGAGATCTATCGAGCCTTTCTACCAGTGTCAAGAAGAGACAGAACATTTAGAAAACGCTGACGTCATTTTCAGTTTATAACCTGTGGTAAAATGTGTATGAACTCAGTACTCTCTTGAATAAAGACTGTTACTTGACTTCAAGACCGGGACTCTGTCCATTCCTATAAAATAAGGGTCTTACAAATCCTTATGAATTGACAGAGTGTTTAATTTTAATTGGGAATTAAAACAGAGGAATCAAATTCCTTCAACATTATGGTATCGATAAACTTACACAAACGCTTGGATTGCTTTTGATGTAAAGCATAATTTCAAAATCTGAGACGACAGGTGGATTAACAAAAGGCTAAACTGTCTTTTGCAATATTGCACTTGTGATTTCATGAATTTTAATATTTTTTAGTAATATTATTTGACTGTTGCGCTATGCTATTCAGCGATTGCTGACGAAAATGATCCCGCTAATGGGATAGGTAGCGTCAAGAAATTTTAAGCATGTCCCAGTTTAGGTCACCTAACAGCACGAGCTCTGAAGATAGATGGGTGGGCAATCAATTCACATATGGTGTCCAGGACACAGCTGGGGGATGATGGGGGTCTATAGCAAGCAGCATCAGTGAGAGAATTGTTTCTGGAAAAGTGGATTTTTAAAAGTAGAAGCTCAAATTGTTTGGGCACAGACCTGGATAGTAAGACAGAACTCTGCAGGCTATCTCTGCAGTAGATTGCAACTCTGCTCCCTTTGGCAGTTCTATCTTGTCGGAAAATGTTATAGTTAGGGATGGAAATTTCAGAGTTTTTGGTGGTCTTCCTAAGCCAGGATTCAGATACAGCTAGGACATCTGGGTTGGCAGAGTGTGCTAAAGCAGTGAGTAAAACAAACTTAGGGAGGAGGCTTCTAATGTTACCATGCATACAGTCTTGTTTCAATGCTGAAACTCCCGTACGGACTCGGGAGAGGTGAAGGTCGGGAGCCGTGCGTCCTCCGAAACACAACCCAACCAAGCCGCACTGCTTCTTGACACAATGCCCACTTAACCTGGAAGCCAGCCATCGGATGAAACACCGTACACCCGGCCCACCACAGGAGTCACTAGTGCGCAACGGGACAAGGACATCCCTGCCGGCCAAACCCTCCGCTAACCCGGACGATGCTGGGCCAATTGTGTGCCGCACCATGGGTCTCCCGGTCTCGGACAGCTGCGACAGAGCCTGGACTCGAACCCAGAATCTCTAGTGGCATAGCTAGCACTGCGATGTAGTCATTGGTAATGGTGTGCTATGCCTAATAATTAACATTTTAGAATGTGGTATTGTAGTGGACATTAATATTTTATATTTGAATATGCAGTATATTATATATACACCACATGTGACTCGAATTAAGACTAAGTAATTAGCCTATTCAATTAATTATCTTCATCTGACTCCATATGATAAATATGAATATGCAATGAGACTGTTTTTCTTACAGTAATAGGCAATGAAGAAATCTCTGAGAATGGAATTCTAAATACAAGGGTATTTAATTACTTTGTAAAATGAGAATGTTGAATTCCTAAGATAGCAGAGGAAATTCTTGCATACAGTTGATAAGTAGAGTCACTTTAGGGGCTGCCCTACAGTATCACCACCAACCTTCCCTTATGATAGCATCGTATTAGTATCACTGCTTCTACACTATATGTGAAACATTCAATGCCTTGAGCAATGGAAACAAGCACATGGTTCTAGTTCATACACAAAACTTTCCTCCCCATCCAATGTTTTCCATAGCAGGGATGTATCGCCATAATGAGAGTTCCAGGGTCCAGCTATTTTTAAGACTTGAGACACGCCAGGCTGTTATTGCAGTCGAGGTAGTGAGGGCTTTGGGTGTTGGATCACACCACAGAACTGCACTCAAGAATTTATGGACCTGAAAATAACTGTCCTACCTAGCCCACTAAATAGTCCCCTGTTAATCACAAAGAGCCCAGCTCATCCATAAATGAGCTGTACAAAAGCTGAAGAACATACGCATATCCAGGTACTTTCCGCAGGTGCTGGAGTTGTAGGCAAATTCACGGAAAACAGGGCCTCCCGAGTGGAGCAGTGGTCTAAGGCACCGCATCGCAATGCTAGCTGTGCCACTAGAGATTCTGGTTTCGAGTCCAGGCTCTGTTACAGCTGGCCGCGACCGGGAGACCCATAGGGCGGCGCATCATCTGGGTTAGGGAAGGGTTTGGCTGGCAGGGATGTCCTTGTCCCGTTGCACACTAGTGACTCCTGTGGTGGGCCGGGTGTAGGGTGTTTCGTCCGAAACATTGGTGTGGCTGGCTTCCAGATTAAGTGGACATTGTGTCAAGAAGCATTGCGGCTTGGTTGGGTTGTGTTTTGGAGGACGCACAGCTCCCAACCTTCACCTCTCCCGAGTCCATACGGGAGTTGCAGCATTGAGACAAGACTGTAATTACCAATTGGATACCACGAAAAAGGGGGTAAAAAAACAAAAATAAATAAGATAAAAAAATATTATAATAATGGAAAACAGAGAGGAAAATGCTGCACGCTGCTCATGCTCCCAGGTGAAATGTATTTCTAACAACCTTTCGATCCTTAGGTCATTTAACCAATATTAGTTCAAATGAAAGTCAGAAACTGGTGGAATAGATCTCAGATATCTCTTCAGTCAGGACAATTTTGATGAATAATAATACCCTAAGAGCTTATAGAACAAACAGCAAAGAAATTAGGGCTTAGAAGCAACTTTACTGTAACTAGCTAAACGAGCAAGAGATGGGGTCGTAACCAAAGACCTGGAGCTCACTATCTGTAAATACATGTAAATAACTCTGCTAGTTAACAAGCTAGCTATTTTGCTAATCCAATTGGTTACTTCACTTATGTTTACGTTTTGCTCTTTGTGAAGATGGCCATACTCTTTCATAGCATATTTCTGATACATGAAGTATACACTTTCCAAAAGGGTTCTTCAGCTGTCGCCATAGGAGAACTGTTTTTGGTTCCAGTTAAAAAAAACTTTTTGGGGGTTCCATGTTGAATCTACTGTAGAAATGGTTCTACATGGAAACTAAAAGGGTTCTACCTGGAAACAAATGGGTTCTTTATTAAAGGGTTCTCCTATGGAGAAAGCCGAAAAACCCTTTAATGTTATATAGATAGCACCTTTTTTTCTGAGAGAATAGCGGTATTAGTATGTGACATTCATCATGTCTAGACTGATTTTTCCCTGATGCTCCTCCTTATTGGGGGGTGGGGTTTGCCATATAAAATGGAAGTCTTTCCTTGTGCTCGGTAGATTCCCATGACTTGAGAAAGTGAGAATGTGAATTCTAGTGGTGGTAGTCTGGTTGCCTAGAAAATCTGAATTTACAATCTATTGCTGCTGAATAATATTGTTGCAGCAAAAAATTAAACAGGTTCTATTTTGCCACTCAGAATAGAGGTGTAGGACCTATGTTTATTAGTATTTTGATGTTATTTATCGGAGGACCTCACATAAAAAAGTTGGCATAGCGGCTACAACCTTTACCTAGTCACACAAGTTGATACTACTTCAATACAATTCATTTGCTTTCTCATCAACTCATGTAACCGCAAAAGTAACATGTTGCTTTCTGTCACTCACTGATCTGTTTCACCTGTCCTTGGGCTTGTTTCCACCCCCCTCCAGGTGTTGCTTATAACCCCTGGTCTATTTATCCCTGTGATTCCTGTCTCTCTGCCAGTTCGTCTTGTTTTGCCAAGTCAACCGGCATTTTTCCCAGCTCCTATCTTTCCCAGTCTGTTTTTTCCTAGCCCTCCTGGTTCTGACCACTCTGCCTGTGCTGACCTCGAGCCTGCATATCCCTTTGTACTGTTTGGTCTCGGACCTGATCACTGAACCCCCGCCTATTCCTGACCTCAAGCCTGTCTATTGGCTGGTATTGTTTGGACTCTGACCTGGTTTATGAACTCTCGCCTGTCCTGTGTCTGCATTTGGGTCTCGCCTTGTGCCCTTATAGTTTCCAACATGGGGTGATTGAGGATTTAACGCATTCCCCAATTCCAAAACGAAGCCAAAGAAATAAGCCAATCAAATAAACAAAGGACTGCATTTGCTTGGGTTAAATGTATTGGTATGTAGTGTTGTTTTTTATATTGCATATTACACTTCCCACTACCATCTGCTATGAGGAAAAGGCTCCAAACTTCATAAATGGACAAGCAGCAGTCCATGCAGGGCAGGGGGAGTGTTTTTTTCAGGTGTGGTCTGAGCATTCACAGAGGATGAGGAATTAAGAATATTAAACCAACATGGGTCTGATACAATCCCTTTGATATGATTCCAGCAACCTCTTTGGTTTTGATGGCTGTCTGAGAGAGCGCAAACAAAGGCCTTCGTTCAAAGATACACAACCTTCTGCTGCTTCTAGTTTCTTAAGTCATTCATACAACCTTTTTTTGGAAGACTTCTTTTGTGTTTTTCAATTCACAGTGCACATATATTGGGCACATCATTCCGGCATTTGTAACCGATTGAGTAGTATTTAACTTGATGTAAAAATAATTATCGCGAAATATGATTTGAATGACCTTTTGTTGACATCTAGCAGGGCATGCAGACAAGATGCAGGTAGGATCAGAGTGAAAAGTAAAAAGCTGACTAAAGACAGAATAAATGTGAGTTCTGTATGAGCCAAAATCACTTTAACCTTTGATTGATTGTAATAGGTTTCTAAATCCATCACCCTGCATTGCTTGAAACCCCATACAAACAACATAGTGGTTATATTTGGCTACCTGCACTGGTCATCAACATGTGAAACTAATCAACATACTGAGAAGGTCCTTATACAGCAATCCTTGATGGAAAGGTGGATCAACTACAGTATGTGTGGAATCGATGACCCGGGCTAAGAGTCCTCAACTTGACATCTCCTGCACTCAACAATTCAATGGGTATACATTTAGCTTAATTAACCTCTCTAGGCTAGGGGGCGGTATTTTAACATCTGGATGAAAAGTGTGCCCAAAGTCAACTGCCTGCTACTCAGGCCCAGAAGCTAGGATATGCATATTATTATTAGTATTTGATAGAAAACACTATCAAATACTAACACTTCTAAAACTGTTTGAATGATGTCTGTGAGTGTAACAGAACTTATTTGGCAGGCAAAACCCCGAGGACAAACCAACCAGGAAATGTTTGTTTTTAGGTCACTCATTTCAGTGAGTTTTCTGTGGGGATCTAGATTTCTGAGGCACTTGCTTGCAGTTCCTATCGCTTTCACTAGATGTCAGTCTTTAGAAATTGGTTGATGTTTTTCCTTTGAGAAATGAAGAAGTAGGGCTGTTCAGAGCGAGGGTCGAGTCTAGTGTACTGTTGTGGTTGGGGCGGGTGACCTGAAAGTTCGCTCTACTTCTTTTTTATCCGCTATTGAACGCAGTTTATCCAGTCTTAAATTTGATCTATTATTTACGTTAAAAAATACCTAAAGTTGTATTAGGAAAGTTGTTTGAAATGTTTGGACAAAGATTACAGGTAACTTATTAGATATTTTGTAGTCATGTTGTGCGAGTTGTCACTGGTGTTTTTATGGATCAAACAAATGCTCCAAATAAATGGACATTTTGTAGATATAACGATGGAATTAATCGAACAAAAGGACCATTTGTGATAATAACATGGTTTGCTTTCGCCATAAAGCCTTTTTGAAATCTGACACGGTGGCTGGATTAACAAGAAGTAAAGCTTTAATTTGGTGTATTGCACGAAAGTTAAATATTTGTCACGTTCGTCATAACGAAGAGACCAAGATGAGATGAATACATTCTTATTTAAAAGACCACTAAACAAAATAACAAAACTAATGTGAAGCTATGAACACGAGTGCTGACATGCAACTACACATAGACAATAACCCACACTGAGTCCGCTCTTGTATCACTGACCCGTGGATCATCGTCGGAGGCTCTGGACTACGGATCCTTGCCATAGGCCACGGGCTGGAGACCCTCGCTGCGTGGATCATCGCCGGATTTTCTGGACCGGGGACCGTCGTTGGAGACCCCGGACTGTCATTGGAGACCCCGGACCAGGGACTGTCGCTGGAGACCCTGGAACGTCGCTGGAGACCCCGGACCGTCGCTGGAGACCCCGGGCCAGGGACTGTCGCTGGAGACCCTGGAACGTCGCTGGAGACCCCGGACTGTCACTGGAGACCCTGGACTGGGGACCATCGCTGGAGACCCCGGACCATCGCTGGAGACCCCGGACCGTCGCTGGAGACCCCGGACCATCGCTGGAGACCCCGGACCGTCGCTGGAGACTCCGGACCGTCGCTGGAGACCCCGGACCATCGCTGGAGACCCCGGACCGTCGCTGGAGACCCCTTGACCGGGGACCATCGCTGGAGGCCCCGGACTGTGGCCCGTCATTGGAGGTTCTGGACTGGGTACTGTCGCCGGACGCGCTGGACTGCCAAGGCGCACTGTAGGCCTGGTGAGTGGTGCCGGCACTGCTGGTAACGGGCTGGGGCCCCGCACCTCAGGGCGAGTGCGAGGAGCAGGAACGGGGCGTACTAGACCCTGGATGCGCACTGTAGGCCTGGTGCGTGGTGCCGGAACTGGTGGTACCGGGCTGGGGCCCCGCACCTCAGGGCGAGTGCGAGGAGCAGGAACGGGGCGTACTGGACCCTGGATGCGCACTGTAGGCCTGGTGCGTGGTGCCGGAACTGGTGGTACCGGGCTGGGGACACGCACCTCAGGGCGAGTGCGGGGAGGAGGCACAGGATACACTGGACCGTGGAGATGCATTGGAGATTCATAACATTTAGAGCTGGCTCAATACGTCCTGGCTGGATGCCCATTCTAGCCTGGAAAATGCGAGGAGCTGGAATAGAGCGCACCGGGCTAGAATAGCGCACTGAAGACACCGTGCGCATCTCTGCATAACACGGTGCCTGACCAGTTACACGCTCCCCACGGTAAGCACAAAGAGTTGGCTCAGGTCTCCTACCTGACTCAGCCAATCTCCTCGTGTGCCACCCCCCAAAAAAATATTGGGGCTGCTTTTCGGGCTTCCGTGCTAGCCGTGTACATTCATATCTTCGCTGTTCCTCTATTCTCTTGTATTTCTCCTCATAGTATCGCTGATCCGCTTTTGCTGCCTCTGACTTATCTTTAGGACGGCGATACACCCCCGGCTGTGTCCAGGGTCCTGCTCCATATAATTTCTCCTCCCAGGTCCATCTCCCCATTAAGCGCTGTTCCTCCTTTTCACACTGCTTGGTCCTTGTTTGGTGGGTTATTCTGTCCTGTTCGTCATAACGAGGAGACCAAGGCGCAGCGTGAGATTAATACATTCTTCTTTATTTAAAAGAAGAACACTAAACAAAATAACAAAACGAACGTGAAGCTATAAACATGAGTGCTGACATGCAACTATACATAGACAATAACCCACGCAACCTAAATAGGATCTGCAATCAGAGACTACGATAAACAGCTGTCTCTGATTGGGAACCAATTCAGGCCACCTTAGACCTACATATACTGTACCTAGACATACAAAATCCCATAGATATACAAAAACCCTAGACAGGGCAAAACACCTAGACAATACAAAAACAAAAACAACCACCCTTGTCACACCCTGACCTAACCAAAATAATTAAGAAAACAAAGATAACTAAGGTCAGGGCGTGACAATGTTTCTAATAATTTAATTTGAATTTGGCGCTCTGTCATTTCACCGGATGTTGTCAAATCGATCCCTAAGAGGATTTTAAGCAGTAAGGCACAAGCTCTGGGCCTGTCAATGATATATATTTTTTAATTATACTGATTATAAATCCTTTTGATGGTAACCCTCCAAAAATTCATTCATAAACCTTTTTAACTTCCATATTTACTAGGAAGCTAAGTGTTTGTTTCTTGGGCTTCAAGAATGTGACTGATCAAAGTGCTTCAGGGTTGAAAGATAAATAATTGAACTGATTGGCAGTAAGGGGACATAGGTGAAAACATGCCATTGTCAAGGCTATGACGGCGCCAGTGCAATGAGTGGAGCTTACTCAGGTGTTAAAAAAGCTCATATCAGACCGAGAGCCTAATTACAGTACAGTTGACGTCTGAAGTTTAAATACACTTAGGTTGGAGTCATTAAAACTTGTTTTTCAACCACTCTACAAATGTATTGTTAAAAAACTATAGTTTTGGCAAGTCGGTTAGGACATCTACTTTGTACATGAGACAAGTCATTTTTCCAACAATTGTTTACAGACAGATTTTTTAACATATAATTCACTGTATCACAAGTGGGTCAGTGGGTCAGATGTTTACATACACTAAGTTGACTGTGCCATTAAACAGCTTGGAAAATTCCAGAAAATGATGTCATGGCTTTAGAAGCTTCTGATAGGCTAATTGACATAATTTGAGTCAATTGGAGGTGTACCTGTGGATGTATTTCAAGGCCTACCTTCAAACTCAGTGCCTCTTTGCTTGTCATCATGGGAAAATGAAAAGAAATCAGCCAAGACAGCAGAAAAAAAATTGTAGACCTCCACATGTCTGGTTCATCCTTAGGAGCAATTTCCAAACGCTTGAAGGCACCACATTCATCTGTACAAACAAAAGTATAAACACCATGCGACCACGCAGCCGTCATACCGCTCAGGAGGAGACGTGTTCTGTCTCCTAGAGCTGAACATACTTTGGTGCGCAAAGGCCGAATCAATCCTAGAACAGGTTATAATGAACAGGTTATAACCTGAAAGACCGCTCAGCAAGGAAGAAGCCACTGCTCAAAAACTGCCATTTAAAAAGCCAGACTACGGTTTGCAACTGCACATGGGGACAAAGATTGAACTTTTTGGAGAAATGTCCTCTGGTCTGATTGAACAAAAATAGAACTGTTTGGCCATAATGACCATCGTTATGTTTGGAGGAATAAGGGGGAGGCTTGCAGACCGAATAACACCATCCCAACCGTGAAGCACGGGGGTAGAAGCATGATGTTGTAGGGGTGCTTTGCTGCAGGAGGGACTGGTGCACTTCTCAAAATAGATGGCTACATGAGGACAGACAATTATGTTGATATTTTGAAGCAACATTTGACATCAGTCAGGAAGTTAAAGATTGATCACAAATGGATCTTCCAAATGGACAATGACCCTAAGCATACTTCCAAAGTTGTGGTAAAATGGCTTAAGGACAACAAAGTCAAGGTACTGGAGTGGCCATCACAAAGCCCTGATCTCAATCCTATAGAAAGTTTGTGGGCAGAACTGGACAAGTGTGTGCGAGCAAGGAGGCCTACAGACCTGACCTGACTCAGTTACACCATGCTCTGCCAGGAGGAGGTCAAAATGTACCCAATTTATTGTGGGAAGCTTGTCGAAGGCTACCTAAAACGTTTGACCCAAGTTAAACAATTTAAAGGCAATGCTACCAAATACTAATTGAGTGTATGTAAACTTCTGACCCACTGGGAATGTGTTGAAAGAAATCAAATCTAAAATAAATCATTCTCTCTGCTATTATTCTGACATTTCACATTCTTAAAATAATGTGGTGATCCTAACTGACCTAATACAGGCAATTACTAGGATTAAATGTCAGGAATTGTGAAAAACTGAGTTTAAATGTAGTTGGCTAAGGTGTATGTAAACTTCAGACTTCAAATGTAGGTCGTTTTTTAAGAGTTTTAGTTTGGAAAACGATCTCTCCACAGAAGCAGCAGTTAAAGGGATGGTTAAGAACAGCTTGATTGCCATAGCAACATCAGGGAAACTGGGTTGAAGGGAGTAGCGCTTCAAATAAGCAGTTCCACAACATCTTTAATTGAGACTCTCATTCTCCTTAATTGCCGGCCTCAGCACAATACGGAAAGAGATCAACTGTATGTGAAGCTCTGGGGACAGGTCGTCTGGATAATGGGCATCCAATAAATTGGCAGATGCAAACAGATTATCATCTTTAGCGGACAACAGTTCTTGAGGGCTCAAACAAAAAAGTGGTTTGAGATTTCATTCATACTGGTGAATCAGCGTTTGAGTTGTGTGGTTGCAATATCAACAGTTTCTTATCTCTGGTATATATCTTGGCATGCATTATTCAAGACTAGGTTGAAATTGTGTGCCGCACAATGGACATATAATGCACAATGTCTCAGGAAAGACTGTCTGTATAAATACATAGTGTAAAAAACAGTTGGGTTCAACCTAGACCTACATACAGGCCGTGGTGAAATGATTTGCAACGTGACACAGTCGTATACTGTAGCTACTAAAACCCGCTACGTAGAACAAACATTGAGACAATCACAGACACAAATAAACTTTTTCTAAGAGAAGAAGTGACAGAAAAAGAGAGAGACAAAGCAAGGAAGACTTCAGGAGAATTGTTAGGCTATTTACTCTATATAGCTATAGATAGTAGGCTACACTGCATAATAAAACAATCCCTAGTAAGCTAGTGTTTTTTTTCACCTTTTTCACCTTTTCAACTAACCAGATAGGCTAGTTGAGAACAAGTTCTCATTTGCAAAATAAAGCTTAGCAATTCGACACATACAACAACACAGAGTTACACATGGAATCAACAAAATATACAGTCAGTGATACAGTAGAACAAAAGAAAACAAAAAGTCTATATACAGTGACTGCAAATGAGGTAAGTTAAGGAAATAAATAGGCCATGGTGGCGAAGTAATTACAATATAGCAATTAAACACAGGAGAATGGTAGATCGGCAGAAGATTAATGTGTGAGTAGAGATACTGGGGTGCAAAGGAGCAAAATAAATAAATAAATAAATACCAGTATGGGGATGAGGTAGGTAGATAGATGAGCTGTTTACAGATGGGCTATGTACAGGTGCAGTGATCTGTGAGCTGCTCTGACAGCTGGTGCTTTAAGCTAGTGAGGGAGATGTGAGTCTCCAGCTTCAGAGATTTTTGCAATTCGTTCCAGTCATGGGCAGCAGAGAACTGGAAGGAAAGACGACCTAAGGAGGAATTGGCTTTGGGGGTGACCAGTGAGATATACCTGCTGGAGCGTGTGCTACTAGTGGGTGCATCTATGGTGACCAGTGAGCTGAGATAAGGCGGGGCTTTACCGAGCATAAACTTGTAGATAACCTGTAGCCAGTGGGTTTAGCGACGAGTATGAAGCGAGGGCCAACCAACGAGAGTGTACAGGTCGCAATGGTGGGTAGTGTATGGGGCTTTGGTGACAAAACGGATGGCACTGTGATAGACTGCATCCAGTTTGTTGAGGAGAGTGTTGGAGGCTATTTTATAGATGACATCACCAAAGTCGAGGATCGGTAGGATGGTCAGTTTTACGAGGGTATGTTTGGCAGCATGAGTGAAGGATGCTTTGTTGCGAGATAGGAAGCCGATTCTAGATTTAATTTTGGATTGGAGATGCTTAAGATGAGTCTGGAAGGAGAGTGTACAGTCTAACCAGACACCCAGGTATTTGTAGTTGTCCACGTATTCTAAGTCAGAGCCGTCCAGAGTAGTGATGCTGGACGGGTGAGCAGGTGCGGACAGTGATCAATTGAATATCATTTAGTTTTGCTTGCGTTTAAGATTGGGGGCCACGGAAGGAGAGTTGTATGGCATTGCAGCTCGTCTGGAAGTCAGTTAACAGTGTCCAAAGAGGGGCCAGAAGTATACAGAATGGTGTCGTCTGCGTAGAGGTGGATCAGAGAATCTCCAGCCGCAAGAGCAACATCATTGATGTATACAGAAAATTGAGTCGGCCCGAGAATTGAACCCTGTGGCACACCCATAGAGACTGTCAGAGGTCTGGACAACAGGCACTCCGATTTGACACACTGAGCTCTATCAGAGAAGTAGTTGGTAAACCAGGCGAGGCAATCATTTGAGAAACTGGCTGTCGAGTCTGCCAATAAGAATGTTGTGATTGACAGAGTCGAAAGCCTTGGCCAGGTTGATGAATACGGCTGCACAGTAATGTTTCTTATCGATGGCGGTTATGATGTCTTTTAGAACCTTGAGCTTGGCTGAGGTGCACCCGTGACCAGCTCTGAAACCAGATTGCATAGCGGAGAAGGTATGGTGAGATTCGAAATGGTCAGTAAACTGTTTTTTAACTTGGCTTTCGAAGACCGAAAGACAGGGTAGGATAGATATAGGTCTGTAGCAGTTTGGGTCTAGAGTGTCTCCCCCTTTGAAGAGGGGGATGACCGCGGCAGCTTTCCAATCTTTGGGAATCACAGACGATACGAAAGAGAGGTTGAACAGGCTTCTAATAGGGGTTGCAACAATTTCGGCAGATAATTTTTAGAAAGAGGGTCCAGATTGTCTAGCCCGGCTGATTTGTAGTTCTTTCAGAACATCAGCTATCTGGATTTGGGTAAAGGAGAAATGGTGGGGGCTTTGGCGAGTTGCTGTGGAGGGTGCCGGTCAGTTGACCAGGGTAGGGGTAGGGGTGTATTGAGAGCACGAGTTCGTTAGGATGACATCTATGAGGGTGCCCATGTTTACTGATTTGGGGTTGTACCTGGTAGGTTCATTGATCATTTGTGTGAGATTGAGGGCATCAAGCTTCGATTGTAGGATGGCCGGGGTGTTAAGCATGTCCCAGTTTAGGTCACCTAGTAGCACAAGCTCAGAAGATAGATGGGGGGCAATCAATTCACATATGGTATCGAGGGCACAGTTGGGGGCAGAGGGAGGTCTATAGCAAGCGGCAACAGTGAGAGACTTGTTTCTGGAAAGGTGAATTTTTAGAAGTAGAATCTCAAATTGTTTGGGTACAGACTTAGCCTGCAGAGTTCTGTATTACTATCTTTGCAGTAGATTGCAACACCTCCCCCTTTGGCAGTTCTATCTTGGTGTAAAACGTTATTTCAGGGTTTTTGGTGGTTTTCCTAAGCCAGGATTCAGACACGGCTAAGACATCTGGGTTGGCAGAGTGTGCTAAAGCAGTGAGTAAAACAAACTTAGGGAGTAGGCTTCTAATGTTAACATGCATGAAACCAAGGCTTTTACGGTTACAGAAGTCAACAAATTAGAGCACCTGGGGAGTGGGAGTGGAGCTAGGCACTGCATGACCTGAATTAACCTCCACATCACCAGAGGAACAGAGGAGAAGTAGGATAAGGGTACGGCTAAAGGCTATACGAACTGGCCGTCTAGCACGTTCGGAACACAGAGTAAAATGAGCAAGTTTCTGGGCACGATAGCATAGATTCAAGGCATAGTGTATAGACAAAGGTAAGGTAGGATGTGAGTACATTGGAGGTAAACCTAGGCATTGAGTAGTGATGAGAGAGATATAGTCTCTAGAGATGTTTAAACCAGGTGATGTCATCGCATATGTAGGAGGTGGAACAACATGGTTAAGGCATATTGAGCAGGGCTATGGGCTTTACATGAAATAAAACAGGACAGTAATGGATGAGGCATATTGATATTAGAGAGAGGGATGCGTAGCCAAGTGAACATATGGGTCCAGTGAGTGGTTGGGCTGACTGGGGACACGGTGATTCAGACAGTTAATAGGTCAATGCTAACAAGCTAACAGTTAGTAGGCCGTGGCTAAACAAGCTAGCAGTTAGCAGGCCGGGTTAGCAAGCAAGCAGTTAGCAGGGGCTAGCAGTTACAGACCGGGCAGGCAAGCTAGCAGTTAGCAGGCCGGGGCCAGCAAGCTAGCAGTTAGTAGACCGGGGCAAGCAAGTTGTTAGCAGGCCGGGTTAGCAAGCAAGCAGTTAGCAGGGGCAGGCAAGCAGTTAGCAGGGGCTAGCAGTTAGCAGACCGGGCAGGCAAGCTAGCAGTTAGCAGACTGGTGCCGGCAAGCTAGCAATTGGGGTTGGACTGACTATATTATTTGGTGTTAATAGACTGGTTTGACACACCACAATGTTCTATACAAACTGGCGTTTTGATTGGTGTCTGGCTGACACATTCTATTTATTTTTATGTTTTTAGGAAATGGGGGGCAGCAACATGATTATCTCTTATGGATGCGCAGTGATAATTCAGATGGAACTGTTAGCAGGCATAGATGCAATCAGCATCCAGGAACCGAACAACCATTTTATAAATAAAGGTAAAACATGACAGTCAGTTTCTGTACAGCACTTTGAGATATCAGCTGATGTACGAAGGGCTATATAAATAAATTTGATTTGATTTGATTTGAATTACTGTATGCAAGGCATATAATAATGGTATAGCATGAAACATAAATTACTACATATACACGTTTTTTTTTACATAGTTACATTACTTATTAATAAACAAATATAAATACTATGCGTGGAAAATGAATGTGTTCGTTTAGCATTTATTTGTCATTTAGTATTTTTACTCCCATGACGTTTTAGACTGTACAGTTTTACAGTGTACATATGTAAAGCAGCCCTGCACAATTTTACCCAAGCATTGGCATGGAAAGTCTCAGAAGGAAGTCTATAAGCAGACGAGAGGGAACTGCTTACATAACTGGAAAATGAGTGGTGTGAAGCTATATTACAATTTCATAATTACATAGACAGACAAGATAATCCTTAACAATATAATTTAATCAGGTTACAAACCAACAAAGTGGTACACCGCTGAGCAAAAAGAATGTCTAACAGACACAAGTGGTTTCCATTCCTGGTTTCCAGCTGAGCTCAGAATATGATTTTGTTGCCTTGGACACTAACATGCCTTCGCTCTAAAGCAAACATATCTCACTTTAGGATATGCAATTACCCCAAAACAGGTCCATATTATGCTTGTTTCAAATTTTTTCATGCCATTGATTCTCCATATCATAACACCAACCCTGTATTTCAGTATGTACCATTTTCCCAAAATATTTATGTATGTATATGGTAGTTAGGCCCCTAACCCTAAAATATACCTCATGTAACATTATAGTCAAGTTCAAAAGTTTGTTCTATTACCAATCTTAGCCAAATAAAATATCTAAACCAATGCACATAATATATAGCTCTAGATATACTGAACTTCCCAAAATAGACTTTGGGACATAGACTACATCCTTGCCCTAGGTCATATGGGTAATTTAAGTCATATACTGTATAATAGTGGGCTAATCCCTGTTACCTTTCAGGGATTGAAATGTCTGTAATGTCAATGTATTAAAGGTTGATTTAGGGCAAAAACTAATAAGAGTTAGTCTTTCAACTGTAACTAAAACAAAATGGTGAATAAGATATTTTAAGTGCCAATTCTTACCAATCTCTACAGCTTCCGTCCAAAACCGAATCCTGTGAAATGACGTCACACATACTGGAGGATTAACTGGCTAGCTGAAGTGCCTAGCTTAGTTAACGAACTAGCTAAATTCGTTGTGACGCGCATAACAAACCACCAAAGACACACCCAATTTCTGTGCCAAAATTGAGATAGTGGCTGAATCATCAAATCAACACATTTAGTTTGTCACATGCTTAGTAAACAACAGGTGTAGACTAACAGTGAAACGCTTTCTTACAGGCCCTACACAACAAAGCAGAGAAAAATAGATTATATTATAACACAAGGAATAAATACACAATGAGTAACGTGCTGAGTCGATGTACATGGGTACAAGATAATTGAGGTAGGTCAACTTTTAGTAAGCATGGTCGAATTACCGACCAGGGTAGGGCCCATTGATAATCAGTTATCATATTAAAATCTGCAAGCATTTGCCTCCCTCCTTTGGAAAAATGTATAGAATTGCAGGAAATGAGTTATGCTAAATCTTCTCGCCGCCCCATGGCAAAATGCTTTAAAAAGGCAACATTTTTTCTACGTCCCATGGCAAAATGTGAAGAATTGCAGGAAATGAACTTCGCTGTCAAAAGGGGGGCCGCTAAAATTAACTCGTGTGGAGAAGGTAGAAAGTTTTACGTTCCTCGGCGTACACATCACGGACAAACTGAATTGGTCCACCCACACAGACAACGTGGCGAAGAAGGCGCAGCAGCACATCTTCAACCTCAGGAGGCTGAAGAGATTTTACAGATGCACAATCGAGAGCATCTTGTCAGGCTGTATCACCGCCTGGTATGGCAACTGCTCCTCCCACAACCGTAAGGCTCTCCAGAGGGTAGTGAGGTCTGCACAACGCATCGCCGGGGGAAATCTACCTGCCCTCCAGGACACCTACACCACCCGATGTCACAGGAAGGCCATAAAGATCATCAAGGACAACAACCACCCGAGCCACTGCCTGTTCACCCCGTTATCATCCAGAAGGCAAGGTCAGTACAGGTGCATCAAAGCAGGGACCAAGAGACTGAAAAACAGCTTCTATCTCAAGGCCATCAGACTGGTGAGTGGCTGCTGCCACACATGTAAAACATGTATCACGAGCCACTTTAAACAATGCCACTTAATAGAATGTGTAATACCCTACATTACTCATCTCTTATGTATATACTGTACTCTATACCACCTACTGCATCTTGCCATCTTTATGTAATATACTGTATGTATCACTAGCCACTTTAAACAATGCCACTTAATATAATGTTTACATACCCTACATTACTCATCTCATATCTATATACTGTACTTGTCAAACCCTGACCTTATATTCTTTGTTTTCTTTATGATTTTGGTTAGGTCAGGGTGTGACAAGGGTGATATATGTGTTTTTGTACTAGTCTAGGTGTTATGTATGTCTATGGTTGCCTAGATTGGTTCTCAATTAGAGGCAGCTGTTTATCGTTGTCTCTGATTGGGAACCATATTTAGGCAGCCATAAGCCTTGGGTATTTTGTGGGTTATTGTCTATGGTTAGTTGCCTGTGTCTGTACTTGTTTATATATAGCTTCACGTTCGTTTTGTAAAGTTTGTTTAGTGTTCTTCGTTTCATTACGTCTTCATCTCTTCATCTTTACGTATATATTCTTCATCCCTTTACACTTATAAGGTAGCTGTTGTGAAATTTTTAGGTTAGATTACCTGTTGGTTATTACTGCATTGTCGGAACTAGAAGCACAAGCATTTCGCTACACTCGCATTAACATCTGCTAACAATGTGTATGTGACAAATAAAATTTGATTTAATTTTTAGAGTTCCTGGATTGCAGGAATCTCGGCGCCAGTGATGTAATGTGCTATACACACTACCCTCTGTAGCGCCTTGCGGTCGGATGCCAAACAGTTGCCATACCAAGCTGGGATGCAGCCAGTCAAGATGCTGTCAATGGTGCAGCTGTAGACATTTTTGAGGATCTGAGGGCCTATGCCAAATCTATTCAGCCTCCTGAAGGGATAAAGGCGTTATTGTGACTTCTTCGCGACTGTGTTGGTGTGTGTGGACCATGTTAATTCCTTACTGATGTGGACACAGAGGAACTTGAAGCTCTTGACTAACTCCAGGAACAGCCCAGTCTATATGGATAAAATTACAGTTAAATTTCTATTAAGTTTGGAACAAGAAGCTGTCTGCTTACTATTGTGGATCAGCCGCTAGCTGCCCACTGGCACAAGCCTACGAGAAGAGCTAAATTACTTCTGTGCTCGCTTCGAGGCAAGCGACACTGAGGCAAGCATGAGAGCATCAGCTGTTCCGGACGACTGTGTGATCACGCTCTCCATAGCCGATGTGAGTAAGATATTTAAACAGGTCAACATTCACAAGGCCGCGGGGCCAGACGTAATACCAGGATGTGTAGTCCGAGACAAATCTGACCAACTGGCAAGTGTCTTTACTGACATTTTCAAGCAGACCACCATAGTCCCTGTGCCCAAGAGCAACAAGGTAACCTGCCTAAATGACTACTGACTCGTAGCACTCTCACGTCTGTAGCCATGAAGTGCTTTGAAATCCTGGTCAAGACTCACATCAACACCATTATCCCAGAAACCCTGGGGCCACTCCAAATTGCATACCGCCCTTACAGATCCACAGATGATGCAATCTCTATTGCACTCCACACTGCCTTTCACACATGGACAAAAGGAACACCTATGCGAGACTACAGCTCAGCATTCAACACTATAGTGCCCACAAAGCTCATCAATAAGCTAAGGACCCTGGGACTTAACACCTCCCTCTGCAACTGGATCCTGGACTTCCTGACAGGCCACCCCCAGGTGGTAAGGGTAGGTAACAACACATTCGCCACACTGATCCTCCACACAGGGGCCCCTCAGGGGTGCGTGCTCAGTTCCCTCCTGTAATCCCTTTTCACAGGCACGACTCCAACACCATCATTAAGTTTGCCGATGACACAACAGTGGTAGGCCTGTTTCACCGACAACGACGAGACAGCATGTAGGGAGGAGGTCAGAGACCTGGCCGCGTGTTGCCATAATAACAACTTCGCCCTCAACGTGATCAAGACAAAGGAGATGATTGTGGACTACAGGAAAAGGAGGACCGAGCACGCCCCCATTCTCATCGGTGGGGCTGTAGTGGAGCAGGTTGAGAGCTTCAAGTTCCTTGGTGTCCACATCACCAACAAACTAACATGGTCCAGGCACACCAAGACAGTCGTGAAGAGGGCACAACAAAACATATTCCCCCTCAGGAGACTGAAAAGGTTTGAAATGGGTCCTCAGATCCTTTTAAGGTTCTACAGCTGAACCATTGAGAGCATTCTGACTGGTTGCATCACTGCCCTGGTAGGGCAACTGCTATGCCTCTGACCACAAGGTGCTACAGAGGGTAGTGCGTCCGGCCCAGTACATCACTGGGGCCAAGCTTCCTGCCATCCAGGACCTCTATACCAGGCGGTGTCAGAGGAAGGCCCTAAAAACTGTCAAAGAATCCAGTCACCCTAGTCATAGACTGTTCTCTGTGCATAGTCACTTTAATAACTCTACTTACATGTACATATTACCTCAATTACCTTGACTAACAGGTTCCCCCACACATTGACTGTGTACCGGTACCCACTGTATATAGTCTCGCTATTGTTATTTTACTGCTGTTCTTTAACTACTTGTTACTTTTATTTCTTATTCTTATTTGTATTTTTTAAACTGCACTGTTGGTTAGAGACGTGTAAGTAAGCATTTCACTGTAAGGTCTAAACCTGTTGTATTCTGCGCATGTGACTAATAACATTTGATTTGATTGATTTGACCAACCAAAGAGACAGGGTTGGGATGTTAAAATTACTAACTGGGACTTAAGATAATGGTTTCATTCCAATCCTTGCTCTGTGATAAGATAAGAAAGGAAATGACCCCATTGGACATCAGCTACTGTACACATGAGCAGATTGTTCTATGATGGGTGAAGGGGATACCTAGTCAGTTGCACAACTGAATACATTCAACTGAAATGTGTCTTCCACATTTAACCCAAACCCTCTGAATCAGAGAGGTGTCAGAGGCGGCCTAAATTGACATTATCGGCGCCCAGTTGATGTGGAGGTCAACTGCCTTGCTCAATGGCAGAACTGCATAATTTCCAACCTGCCAGCTCTGGGATTCGAACAAGCAACCTTTCAGTAACTGTCCAAACACTAACTGCTAGGCTTCGAGGGCCCAGCGCCTAGCAACACAGGTTTTATATCTCCGCCCCCCCCAAAAACTGTGCATTTGGAACATGTTCCCAGAAGCTGTTGTCGGCGCCCAGTTTTCAGACACTTAAGTTCCACATCCTGGCCCCATCACTCTCCATCTTGTCCTGATGGACGCTGAGAGGCCACTGCTTCTGGTTTCCAAAAAAAGTAATCAACATGTCCTTTCGCTGTGGGGATGAGACAAAAAGAGACAAATACAGACCCAGGGCCTGTACTTAAAAGGCAGGTAGCCTAGTGGTTAGAGAGGCAAGCTAGATACTGGAGGGTTGCCAGTTTAAATCCCAGGTTTGACAGGAAAAATATGGTGTGAAGTGAGCTGGCAACCAAAGGGTTGCTGGTATGAAATCTTAAATTCCATTACCTGCTGTTGTGCCCTTGAGTACTTAACACCCCACAACAACTGGTCCATGGGAGCCCAGTGTGACAGCCCCCTGCTACAACCACATTTTGGTTGGACCTTGTGTACAATTGACAAATGAAGTGATCTTAATCTGAAAAGCGTCTCAGAGTATGAGTGCTGATCGAGTATGGTGGTATTTTAACCTGGTACCTGTCCATACATTGGTGGTTGGGAGTACCTGTTTTAGAGGGTGAACATGTGACCTATAGTGTTGTTTAGAACTGTGGCCCACAGCAAGAGGGAACGAGAGAGAGATATTGGAGGTGAGGAATGTCAAAAGAGACCTGCTGAGAGAAAGAGCAGGTCCTTTTCACAAAACGCCACGGTACAAATCACCGCTCCGGCAAGCGCAGAGGGGAAAGCACTTTTCCTCACCACGTCGTCAGCCTTGAAAGATTGCTTCTTTTTCCAGATGGTCCGAGGAGACGGTGCACATTCCGACTTCCGCCAGCACCTCCAGTTGCCCGGCCGAACTGCCAGGGGAATGGGAAGCATATTCGGGCCCTTCACTGGAGATGAATATCGACAGATATTCCTGTTTCCCTCACCCACCAAACAGTTGAATTGATTTATTGTGGAGAGCAGGGAAGAGGAGGGAGGAGGGCCCCACGTCAGGTTGGTCTCAATTGGCTCGGTTGTTGATGAGGAGCCGTGCCAACTGACCTATGGGTGTGTGAGTGCGAGTGGGAACTCAGTGGGCTAATATTGTATTCCGAAACCTGCCTGATCACACAATCACACTGCAAGTGCTATATGCAACAATTCCACCCATAGGTAGACCTAAATGTCAATGAGAAATCCGTGGTAGTGGAAAAGTAGTAGAAAAGGAATCAAATATTTATTTTAATGCAAGACCTACTTGAACACACACAGATCGGCTTATTCAATAACATTAGACAATAATGCACGGGATGAATAGTTAACTTTAGTGCTCAAGGCTTCTACTCAACAAAATAGTTGGCGTGACCCAGGAATAATGGTACACCCAGTATATCACAAAGACCTAATTGAGCCTTTGCAGCGTGATGGCAGCGAGCCGGAGTTAAGAGCAAAGCGTCCCTGAGAAAGTTTTAGGGAACGGACCAGCGTCTCGGCCCAAATCTCCCAGCTGCTTCTTGGTCCCTAATTGACAGGCCCAGGTGTTCAGGCAAGATTTGAAACCCAAGTCAGTGGACTGTTAGTGTTACTTACTCCAAAAAGAGGGCTGCACAGCCTAATCCTATATCTTATCATGCTGTGAAAACAAGGTAGTCTTTAAAATGTAATACTCCATGTGATGGTCATCTTGAAGAGGCACGCACTGTGCACTCCACTTCACAGTTTGTGTGTATGTATGCATGTGCACCTGTCTGTGTGCATGTACATGCATGTGTGTGCCTCTGTGTTCTTCCCTGTGTGTGTGTGAGCTACCCTGTTTGTGTACATGTGGTTATGCTCTAGTCTTGGCACCACATGGGGTAACTGCAGCTCTCCATGTTCCAGTCGAGATGCAACAGTGGTAGTGGTGGTGGTGGTGGTGGTGGTGGTGGTGGTGGTGGTGGTGGTGGTGGTGGGGGGTGATATTAGGATAATGAGAAAAGTTCAGTTGAAGTCTAACTTCACAGATACCATCTTGTCGAGGAGAATGACGAGGTAAGGGGTTCAAAAGTTCACCCAGTGCTCACTTTGAATGCCACCTTCAATTGGTACACATTTCAAATGTCAAGCAGCGGGGGCACTCATTTACCTTTTCAAATCAACCCGTGAGAGGAACAAATTCTGAGGGGAATACCAAATGAGGCCACTTCAAAAGGACCTGTCCTTTCCACATCTTCTCCAGCGAATTTGTAAAGCAGATCCGAATCGACTCAATGAAAACAATCTGTGGCATGGCCTCTTCTGGATCCCCACGCTGAGACAAAAGTTGTTCTCGTCACAGAAGATACCATAAAATCAATTGCTTCACCTGTAACCCCTGAACGCTACAGGGGCATTCAAGTGTCACTTGGGGGTAGAAAGAGAAAGTGTCCACTCTCCTGCTTGCACCACAAGCACAAGCTTTTTCATGAAAGCAAATAAAAGATTGAATGCAGTGAATAAGGTTGGTCTGTTCTTACTACTTCCACCCAATCTCTTTTCCTTTCCTCTCCTCTCCTCATCGCTCTCCCTCATCTGGTCTCTCCACTGTTGTGAGAGAAAAAAAAACATTGTATCCATGCAGCTCAGGGGAAACCTGCCTGTCTCTTTTTTCCATAGATGTCTGGTGGAGACGCATTTCCTGCACGCATTCAGTGTGTCTTCCTACTCTCTGTAGGAGTGCATGTGTATTTGTGTGTCTTTGTACTGTGTGTGTGTATGTGTGTGTGTGTCTTTCTGCTGTATGTCTTTGTGTATGTGGAGGCCTTGCCACGTTGCGGGGCTCCTGCTCTGGGCAGACGACCAGGAGACTAGGGGCCTGGCCTTTCTCCAGGGCAGCCACGGCCTGTGTCCTGCCTGGCTGCATGCATGCCCAGAGGGTGTGGAGCCTGCCTGCGTTGGCACCATGCGTCCCACAGTTAAGGGAAAGCATGCTGATCAAATCCAATTATCTATGAAGTCACTTGTACTTAGAGGAAAAGCACAGAAGCATATTTGCCTGGTGAAATGATAAAACCCTAACATGAAAATAACAGAAGAGGTGAGGAGAAACCGAGAAGGCTTCTTGTTAAATCAGGGTTATGTCTCAGTGACTTAAAAAGCTATCGATACCCCGGCTTGTCTGTGCCATCCACAGTGCTTCTCTCAAACCACAATACACCCCTGCTGTGTAGCTCAGAGTGCACAAGTGAGTAGCTTCAAGCCTGACACTCTATTTTGTTTTGACAGCCTTCATACTAACCTAATATAGTTTGGATGGATTTCAAAATGCAGAGACACAATATTAACTACTCCCATGTCTGTTGTGTTGACAGTATATGGAGCCTGAGAAAAGATAACTATTCTAAGTGCTTTGGTATGTAGTTGGAAGACCAATTGGACTCTGAGTATCATATTGGTCATGCTAAAGAGAGCAGCTGCGGAATTTACAGTAGTGTGCTCTCACCACAACTGACTGCCCTGCAGCTGAGCAATTAATCAGCGGTTAACCCCACAAACCTTGCGTGGAATCAAAAAATGTACCACCACTGACACACAGCCATACATACACACACCGCTTACACCCATCCCTAAAAAAGACCAATGCGCAAACAAAACATATTCCAAAAGTAAACGTTTCCAATATCACCACGCCAAACTAATTTTGTCAATACTTTTCAAGGTACCCAACACGGACGCCAAGGCTTTGAGGATCTATGATGGTCTCAAGGCCTTTTAAATAAGTTGAAATGGAAAAGAGGAAAATACTGAGAAGAGTATTGATGTAAAATCCATAATCTCCATGGTCGCTTAGCAGTCAGATGCTCTTACAAAATTTTACTCAACATGTGTTGTTAGCTAAGAGGTGCCTAAAGACCTCTTGCTCTCCACAAAATACTGACATGCTTTAGCAAAGTCAGAAGGAAGTACTGTGTACTGCTTGAACAGACGGGATGTATTTTTTGCAATAAGCAAGTGGGAGGTTTTTAACAAGACATCTGGGGTAAAAATACCCTTACCTCCATAAAAAGCCTCCAGCCCTATGGTGCTTAATTGCATTCATACGGTGTCAGAGGAAGGCCCTAAACATTTTCAAATACTCCAGCCACCATTTTCGTCTCTGCTACCCCATGGGCAAGCGGTCTTGATGCACCAAGCCTGGAACCAACAGGAAACTGACCAGCTTCTACCCCCAAGCCATACGACTGCTAAATAGTTAGTTAAATAGTTAACCAAATAGCTACTCTGACTTTCTACATGACCCTTTTTGCACTAACTTGTTTGACTCATCACATACGCTGCTGCTACTGTTTATTATTTATCCATTTATTCCTAGTTATATGTACATGTCTACCTCAATTACCTTATACCCCTGCATATAAACTCGGTACTGGTACCCCGTGTGTAGTGTGTCTTCAGAGAGTATTCAGAAAATATTCAAACCCCTTTAAAAAATTGGTGTTGTGTTTCAGCCTGAATTTAAAATGGATACAATTGAGATTTTGTGTCCCTGATCTACATACAATACCCCATAATGTCAAAGTGGAATTTTGTTTGTCGGAAAAAAAAAAGCTGAATTGTCTTCAGGCAAAAACTTATTTTTCGCCTAAAATTACATACCCATATCTAACTGCCTGTAGCTCAGGACCTGAAGCAAGGATGTGCATTTTCTTGATACCATTTAAAAGGAAACACTTTGTGGAAATGTTAAATTAATGTAGGAGAATATAACATATTATATCTGGTAAAAGATAAACCATGCGTTTGAGACTTTTTTTGTTCCATCATCTTTGAAATGCAAGAGAAAGGCCATTATATCACTTGGGAGTCTAGGCCAATTTAGTTTTTGGCCACTAGATGGCAGACACAGCAGGGGTTCAAACTGTAGAATCCTGTTCCTGCATTTCAAATCAAATCAAACCAAATCAAATTGTATTTGTCACATACACATGGTTAGCAGATGTTAATGCGAGTGTAGCGAAATGCTTGTACTTCTAGTTCCGACAATGCAGTAATAACGAACAAGTAATCTAACTAACAATTCCAAAAAACTACTGTCTTATACACAGTGTAAGGGGATAAAGAATATGTACATAAGGATATATGAATGAGTGATGGTACAGAGCAGCATAGGCAAGATACAGTAGATGATATCGAGTACAGTATATACATATGAGATGAGTATGTAAACAAAGTGGCATAGTTAAAGTGGCTAGTGATACATGTATTACATAAGGATGCAGTCGATGATATAGAGTACAGTATATACGTATGCATATGAGATGAATAATGTAGGGTAAGTAACATTATATAAGGTAGCATTGTTTAAAGTGGCTAGTGATATATTTACATCATTTCCCATCAATTCCCATTATTAAAGTGGCTGGAGTTGAGTCAGTGTCATTGACAGTGTGTTGGCAGCAGCCACTCAATGTTAGTGGTGGCTGTTTAACAGTCTGATGGCCTTGAGATAGAAGCTGTTTTTCAGTCTCTCGGTCCCCAGCTTTGATGCACCTGTACTGACCTCGCCTTCTGGATGACAGCGGGGTGAACAGGCAGTGGCTCGGGTGGTTGATGTCCTTGATGATCTTTATGGCCTTCCTGTAGCATCGGGTGGTGTAGGTGTCCTGGAGGGCAGGTAGTTTGCCCCCGGTGATGCGTTGTGCAGACCTCACTACCCTCTGGAGAGCCTTACGGTTGAGGGCGGTGCAGTTGCCGTACCAGGCGGTGATACAGCCCGCCAGGATGCTCTGTAGAAGTTTGCGAGTGCTTTTGCTGACAAGCCGAATTTCTTCAGCCTCCTGAGGTTGAAGAGGCGCTGCTGCACCTTCTTCACGATGCTGTCTGTGTGAGTGGACCAATTCAGTTTGTCTGTGATGTGTATGCCGAGGAACTTAAAACTTGCTACCCTCTCCACTACTGTTCCATCGATGTGGATGGGGGGGTGTTCCCTCTGCTGTTTCCTGAAGTCCACAATCATCTCCTTAGTTTTGTTGACGTTGAGTGTGAGGTTATTTTCCTGACACCACACTCCGAGGGCCGTCTCGTCGTTGTTGGTAATCAAGCCTACCACTGTTGTGTCGTCCGCAAACTTGATGATTGAGTTGGAGGCGTGCGTGGCCACGCAGTCGTGGGTGAACAGGGAGTACAGGAGAGGGCTCAGAACACACCCTTGTGGGGCCCCAGTGTTGAGGATCAGCGGGGAGGAGATGTTGTTGCCTACCCTCACCACCTGGGGGCGGCCCGTCAGGAAGTCCAGTACCCAGTTGCACAGGGCGGGGTCGAGACCCAGGGTCTCGAGCTTGATGACGAGCTTGGAGGGTACTATGGTGTTGAATGCCGAGCTGTAGTCGATGAACAGCATTCTCACATAGGTATTCCTCTTGTCCAGATGGGTTAGGGCAGTGTGCAGTGTGGTTGAGATTGCATCGTCTGTGGACCTATTTGGGCGGTAAGCAAATTGGAGTGGGTCTAGGGTGTCAGGTAGGGTGGAGGTGATATGGTCCTTGACTAGTCTCTCAAAGCACTTCATGATGACGGATGTGAGTGCTACGGGGCGGTAGTCGTTTAGCTCAGTTACCTTAGCTTTCTTGGGAACAGGAACAATGGTGGCCCTCTTGAAGCATTTCGGAACAGCAGACTGGTATAGGGATCTGAGGGATCTGAGGGCGCGGCTGGGGATGCCGTCTGGGCCTGCAGCCTTGCGAGGGTTAACACGTTTCAATGTCTTACTCACCTCGGCTGCAGTGAAGGAGAGACCGCATGTTTTCGTTGCAGGCCGTGTCAGTGGCACTGTATTGTCCTCAAAGCGGACAAAAAAGTTATTTAGTCTGCCTGGGAGCAAGACATCCTGGTCCGTGACTGGGCTGGATTTCTTCCTGTAGTCCGTGATTGACTGTAGACCCTGCCACATGCCTCTTGTGTCTGAGCCGTTGAATTGAGATTCTACTTTGTCTCTGTACTGGCGCTTAGCTTGTTTGATAGCCTTGCGGAGGGAATAGCTGCACTGTTTGTATTCGGTCATGTTACCAGACACCTTGCCCTGATTAAAAGCAGTGGTTCGCGCTTTCAGTTTCACACGAATGCTGCCATCAATCCACGGTTTCTGGTTAGGGAATGTTTTAATCGTTGCTATGGGAACGACATCTTCAACGCACGTTCTAATGAACTCGCACATCGAATCAGCGTATTCGTCAATGTTGTTATCTGACGCAATACGAAACATCTCCCAGTCCACGTGATGGAAGCAGTCTTGGAGTGTGGAGTCAGCTTGGTCGGACCAGCGTTGGACAGACCTCAGCGTGGGAGCCTCTTGTTTTAGTTTCTGTCTGTAGGCAGGGATCAACAAAATGGAGTCGTGGTCAGCTTTTCCGAAAGGGGGGCGGGGCAGGGCCTTATATGCGTCGCGGAAGTTAGAGTAACAATGATCCAAGGTCTTTCCACCCCTGGTTGCGCAATCGATATGCTGATAAAATTTAGGGAGTCTTGTTTTCAGATTAGCCTTGTTAAAATCCCCAGCTACAATGAATGCAGCCTCCGGATAAATCGTTTCCAGTTTGCAGAGAGTTAAATAAAGTTCGTTCAGAGCCATCGATGTGTCTGCTTGGGGGGGATATATACGGCTGTGATTATAATCGAAGAGAATTCTCTTGGTAGATAATGCGGTCTACATTTGATTGTGAGGAATTCTAAATCAGGTGAACAGAAGGAATTGAGTTCCTGTATGTTTCTTTCATCACACCATGTCACATTGGCCATAAGGCATACGCCCCCGCCCCTCTTCTTACAAGAAAGATGTTTGTTTCTGTCGGCGCGATGCGTGGAGAAACCCATTGGCTGCACCGCTTCGGATAGCGTCTCTCCAGTGAGCCATGTTTCCGTGAAGCAGAGAACGTTACAGTCTCTGATGTCCCTCTGGAATGCTACCCTTGCTCGGATTTCATCAACCTTGTTGTCAAGAGACTGGACATTGGCAAGAAGAATGCTAGGGAGTGGTGCACGGTGTGCCCGTCTCCGGAGTCTGACCAGAAGACCGCCTCGTTTCCCTCTCTTTCGGAGTCGTTTTTTTGGGTCGCTGCATAGGATCCACTCCGTAGTCCTGTTTGTAAGGCAGAACACAGGATCCGCGTCGCGAAAAACATATTCTTGGTCGTACTGATGGTGAGTTGACGCTGATCTTATATTCAGTAGTTCTTCTCGACTGTATGTAATGAAACCTAAGATGACCTGGGGTATTAATGTAAGAAATAACACGTAAAAAAACAAAAAACTGCATAGTTTCCTAGGAACGCGAAGCGAGGCGGCCATCTCTGTCGGCGCCGGAAGTGAACATTTGAATATGAAATGGATTTTATCAAACAAAACTATGCTACATTTTATCTCTGGGACTCTCAGGATGATAAATCGGAATTACTGAATGTAAGTACATTATTTACCTGCAGAGGTGAATATCAAACCAGTTGCCGTGATATTTTTTGTTTGTTATTGTGCACTCTTCTCAAACAACAACACAGAGTTAAACATGGAATAAACAAGCGTAGAGAAAAAAAGTCAATATACAGTGTGTGCAAATGGCATGAGGACGTAAGGCAATAAATAGGCCATAGTAGCAGAGTAATTACAATTTAGCAAATTAACACTGGAGTGATAGATGAGCAGATGATGATGTGCAAGTAGAAATACTGGTGTGCAAAAGAGCAGAAAAGTCAATTAAAAACAATATGGGGAGGTAGGTAGATTGGGGGGCTATTTACAGATAGGCTATATACAGCTGCAGCGATCAGTTAGCTAGTCAGATAGCTGATGTTTAAAGTTAGTGAGGGAAATATGTCTCCAGCTTCAGCTATTTTTGCAATACGTTCCAGACATTGGCAGCAGAAAGCTGGAAGGAAAGGCGGCCAAATAAGTTGTTGGCTTTGGGGATGACCAGTGAGATATACCTACTGGAGTGCGTGCTACGGGTGGGTGTTGTTATCGTCACCAGTGAGCTGAGATAAGGTGGTGCTTTACCTAGCATAGACTTATAGATGACCTGGAGCCAGTGGGTCTGGCGACGAATATGTAGCGAGGGCTGGCCGACTAAAGCATACAGGTCGCAGTGATGGGTGGTATAAGGGGCTTTGGTGACAAAACGGATGGCACTGTGATAGACTGCATCCAATTTGCTGAGTAGAGTATTGGAAGCTATTTTGTAAATGAAGGTTAACATCACATTACATCTTTTCACAAATAGTTTCATGTTTAATCACATATGTTTCACAATATTTAGACCTGACAGCTGGGAAATGTACACTTTAAGAGATACTGTTATGTATTTGTGTTTCCTGTCCTTCATGAGATGAACAAATGAAACACCCTCAACATGACTGTCCCTTAAGTATCCACGGACCACTCCCACATTCTCAAAAATATTAATATTGTTGAATTATTAAAACTTTTTATGTCCAAGGGTTTCTCTGTGTTCCACAGTTTACATTGTAATCTTGAACACTACAGAGCATAGAGGCAGCGTATTTTATGAAAGTCATGAAACATTTTGTTTCAGGTCCTGAGCTACAGGCAGTTACATTTTAGTATGTCATTTTAGGCGGAAATTGAAAAAGAGCGGCGGATCCTTATTAAATGTAACTAAATGTAAAAACGAATGTAATCTACGTAATCCCCAAAAGTAATGATCTATCATGAGTTGGCCATGAACAATAACTAGTAATGCTGCACTAACTTTAAACTGCTAAAAATGTGACAAGGAAATTAACTTTATGTCCTGAAGTGTTATTTTACGGGCAATTCCAACACAACATATCACTACAACTCTTCATATGTGGTGGTGGCTGCATTATGTTATGGGTATGCTTGTAATAAATAAAGGATAAAAATGAATGGAATACAGCTAAGCACAGGCAAAATCCTAGAGGAAAACCTGTTTGTCTTCTTCCCTACAGACACTGAGAGACTAATTCACCTTTCAGCAGGACAATAACCTAAAACACAGGGGTGAATCTACACTGGAGTTGCTTACCAAGACAACATTGAATGTTCCTAGTGACCTAGTTACAGTTTTGAATTACATTGTCTTGAAAATCTATGGTAATACTTGAAAATGGCTTTCTAGCAAACAAACTTGACAGAGCTTGAAGAAAAAAAAGAAACATGAGCAAATATTGTACAATCTAGGTGTGCAAAACTCTTAGAGAATTACCGCAAAAGACACACAGCTGTAATCCCTGCCAAAGGTCTTTCTAACATGTATTGTGTCAGGGGGGTGAATACTTGTAAAATCAAGATATTAGTGTTATTTTCCATGACTTTTTTATTAAATGTCAGAATTTTTCTTCCACTTTGACATTAAAGATTAGTTTATGTAGATCGTTGACCAAAAATGACAATTCAATCCCACTTTGTAACACAACAAAATGATGAAAAAGTCAAGGCGTGTCAATACTTACTGAAGGCACTGTATAGCCAATTTATACCGGTCACTCGTTAATAACAGGCGTAATAACGAACCCGTCAAACAATACCAGCCAACAAGTTATATACATTATATACAAACACGCACACAAACATGGAGGAAACAGAGGGTTAAATAATGAACATGTAATTAGGGAATAGAAACCAGGTGTGTAGAAAACAAAGAAAAAACAAATGGAAAATGAAAAGTGGATCGGCGATGGCTAGAAAGCCGGTGATTTTTTATCATACCTTTCTCTTACTCATGCATGTTTGAGAGCATCTGCTATTTTGTCATCGATCTCTTGGTAGGTAGCCTTGGGGTGTGCTTTCAGGGACGCTCCTATGTTGTGAACAAAATAATAAAAATGGTACATTCCATGTCATATCACTACTTTTCCACCGCTGAGACAGAGGTTGGGTATTGTCCCCCTCTTCCCTCATAGGCAGTTTTGGCCATGAGACCTCTCTCCTTCACATTTCTTCGTCCTCTCTCTCCGATCTTAACAGGTGGTAGGATTTCACATTTAGTTTGTAACAGCCTTGTTACTAATTTAATTCATTTGACATTTTTCTAAATACACATTTCACTTGACCAATAATACTTTCTACTAAATAATAATAAATAACGATCTAAACGTGTACATTTACTTACTTGTGACAGCATCAAAGATTGATTGCTCATTAAAGGCCCTCTTCCCCTTCCTGTCCTTCAAGGAATAGCCTGTCCACAGCTCCTCTGTTCCAATTTTTAATATCATTTGTCTGATTCCCGAGCCCAGGTCCTGGCCACAGCAGAGGGTCAGGTATCAGATATGATTAAAAAAGAAGAACAATTCCCACTCATTTGTGTATTCCTCAGCTAAAACAGATGGCCATACAGTTCTAATAGATTATAATGAGAAATCCTTTTTGTAGTGTATCATGTAATCATGGGCTAAAACTCATGTAAACATGCAGAGGGCTGATTGTTTCTTCCTAAGATAAGTTAAGTGCTAATTGGGTAATCAATCCAAACACTAAATAGGCATATGGCATATATGGCAACTGCATTTCATTGACATTAAGAAATTTGGATTCAATATCACAGGTTGTAATCATCTCTCAAATCTGGTCGCATTCAAGTGGCTCTTGATAAACAGCTAACTTATTTTTGTCAATTGCTGTTCAAATACATGATATATACATTATTTCAAAAATGTTACAAACAGATTTTAAATGGCCATCCTTGAAGAAAAAGAAACGCACACCTATTTAGGCAAGGTGCTGGCCCGAGGTGCTGGCTAGAGGTGCTGGCTAGAGGTGCTGGCTAGAGGTGCTGGCTGGCGGAGTAGAAAACTTGAAAAAAAAGGAGAGACTCTAGGAGCTCAGATGCAAAAATATAATATCCAACGTTTCGACAGGCAATCTGTCTTATACCCTGATGAAGACAGCTTGGCTGTCGAAACGTTGGATATTACATTTTTGCATCTGAGCTCCTAGAGTGTGCGGCTCTCCTTTATTTTCAAATGGCCAACCTTACCATTTCCTTTCGATAGTGCGAGTCTAAGTGTTTCACAGATATCCTTCAGTTCCTCATTTGATTCGGCAGGGTTTTGCAGCATTTCAAGTTGCCCCCAAGGACCTCTATGAGGTCGGGCCTCTATGACCTCCATAACTTGGTTCAGAGCAGTCCTGAATTCTGTACGGATCATCTCCAGTTTCACCATTATCCTCATCTCCACTGCTTGAAGATCTGCAAAATAATAAAGACTCAACGGTTTAGCTGCAAGCAGTGTGACCAGGCAGGCAGGACATGTATGAAGGCCATGTAGAAATACTTAGATCAAAATATCCACCCTTCATGTGTATTAGTAGTATTGATAACCATATAGCTGCTGACAGCCATACAATTTGGAATTGATGTTGCTAATACAAGAGGAGCAACATTTTGTAATATATATGCTAGCACAATATACCTGTATCCAGCGGGCATCCCAGAAGCCACGGGCTTATGAAGCAGGGATGGCAGCTCTTGGTCTAAAATATAAGTCAAAATTCATGCTGTTATTTAAACTTTCTACATGTGCGATTTCAAGATCAATAACTTGATGGCTAAAGAAACCTGATTCTGATGCTCTGGTCTTGGCCAACTTCTTCCTGGCTGCCACTTGGACTAACTGAGAAAACAGAAGGAAAATAATGAAGACATACTTTGGATGCTTTTGAAACTGGCACAAACACCAAAAGTAAAGGGATGTCAGTCAGGAGCTCAGTGGGAAGGTTGATGAATCCCAACCTAAATAAATCCTAAACATATTTTTTTGTTTTAAATCATGTTTTTAGTTTGATGGCAAATACATACAGATATTTACAAACATGGCATCACACTTGTCTTTTACCCCAGAGGAATATGGTGATTGCACTACTGTTAATAAATTAATTAAAAATCCTACAATGTGATTTTCATGATTTATTTTCCCTAATTTTGTCTGTCATAGTTGAAGTGTACCTATGATGAAAATTACAGGCCTCTCTTTTTAAGTGGGAGAACTTGCACAATTGGTGGCTGACTAAATACTTTTTTTGCCTCACTGTATATGTTGAAAACTTGATTGGTGACAAGCATATAATTTTGGAATATGGATGGACAAATGACAAATACCAAAAGATGGTTTTGGCTGGACTTTAATGTGTTATCACTGAACATCTTATAGCACAACCAAATTACCTTGATTGCAGTTGAGTTTACATTAAAAGTGCATACACTACAGTGGCTTGTGAAAGTATTCACACCCCTTGGCATTTTTCCTATTTTGTTGCCTTACAACCTGGAATTAAAATGGATTTTTGGGGGGTTTGTATCGTTTGATTTACACAACATGCCTATCACTTTGAAGATGCAACAGTTTTATTGTGAAACAAACAAGAAATAAGACACAAAAAAAGACAACTTGAGCATAACTATTCACTCCCCCCCAAAGTCAATACTTTGTAGAGCCACCTTGCAAGTCTCTTGGGGTATGTCTCTATAAGCTTGACACATCTAGCCACTGGGATTTTTTCATTCTTCTTTCATTTTTCAAAACTGCTCCAGCTCTTTCAAGTTGTATGTGTTCCACTGGTGTACCACAATCTTTAAGTCATACCACAGATTCTCAATTGGATTGAGGTCTGGGTTTTTGCTAGGCCATTCTAAGACATTTAAATGATTCCCCTTAAACCCCTCGAGTGTTGCTTTAACAGTATGCTTAGGGTTATTGTCCTGCTAGAAGGTGAACTTCTGTCCCAGTCTCAAATCTCTGGAAGACTGAAACATCCCTCATTCCTTCAATTCTGACCAGTTTCCCAGTACCTGCCAATGAAAAACATCCCCACAGCAGGATGCTGCCACCACCATGCTTCACTGTATGGTGTTCTCAGGGAATGGTGTTCTCAGGGTGATGAGAGGTGTTGGGTTTGTGCCAGACATAGCGTTTTCCTTGATGGCTAAAAACTCAATTTTAGTCTCATCTGACCAGAGTACCTTCTTACATATGTTTGGAGAGTCTCCCACATGCCTTTGGCAAACACCAAATGTGTTTGCTCACTTTTTTCTTTAAGCAATGGCTTTTTACTGGCCCAATAATGAAGACATCAAACTATGAAATATCACATGAAATCATGTAGTTATCAAAAAAAGTGTTTTAGATTTTAGATTCTTCAAAGTAGCCACCCTTTGCCTTGATGACATCTTTGCACAATCTTGGCAATCTCTCAACCAGCTTCCCCTGGAATGCTTTTCCAAGAGTCTTTAAGGAGTTCCCACATATGCTGAGCACTTGTTGGCTGCTTTTCCTTCACTCTGCGGTCCAACTCATCCCAAACCATCTCAATTGGGTTGAGGTCGGGTGATTGTGGAGGCCAGGTCATCCGATGCAGCACTCCACTCTCATTCTTGATCAAATATCCCTAACACAGCCTGTAGGGCTCCAGTAGTGCCTCCAGCTTCTGCAGTTTCTCCAACAGTAGTTTTCATGGTGATGTTCGTTTGATGTTCTGTAGGGACACTGATGGACCTTTGGAGACTGTGTGGGGTGCCGGTCCGGTGTTCAAAAGGCAGATGTCTCGCAGCTGTAATCATGGTCCTTGTCTGTGTAAACTGTGGTAACTTTGTTTTCATTGTTCCACTGCTTTGCCTGTTTGATTGCCTTACGGGGGGCAAAATGGACTGTTTGCATTCGATAAAATTCCCAGTCACCTTGCTGTGGTCAAATGCGGTGGTTTGTGCTTTCAGTTTAGCGCGAATCCTGCCATCTATCCACGGTTTTTGGTTTGGATAAGTTTTAGGTCTTCCTGATGAACTCAATCACTGTGTCAGTGTATACATCAAAGTTATTCTCAGAGGCAATCCGGAACATGTCCCAGTCTGCGTGAAAAACAATGACCTCATCTTATTAGGTGGTGTTGACGGGGAGGGCCTATGACAGGGTGATACAATAGATAGCCAAGTGGTAAATGGCATTTTGTTATTAAGAAAGGATAATGCACTTCACAACCAAAATGACTCTCCTACTTGTTTCTGCTTGGCTGGGTAATTTGTATTTATTATGGATCCCCATTAGCAAAGGTAGCAGCTACTCTTCCTGGGGTCCAGCAAAATGAAGGCAGTTAAACGATTTTAAAAACATTACAATATATTCATAACAGATTTGACAACATACTAAGTCTATGCCCTCAGGCCCCTACTCAATTACCACATATCTACAACACAAAATCCATGTGAATATATGGGTATAGTGCATATGTTATCATGTGTGTACCCATGTTTGTGTTGCTTCACAGTCCCCACTGTTCCATTTTAAAAATCTGTTTCTACTGCTTGCATCAGTTATCTGATGTGGAATTGAATTCCATGTAGTCATGGCTCTATGTAGTATTGTGCACCTCCCATAGTCTATTCTGGACTTGGGGACTGTGAAGAGACCTCTGGTGGCATGTCTTGTGGGGTATGCTTGGGTGTCTGAGCTGTGTGGTAGTCATTTAAACAGACAGCTCAGTGCTTTCAAACTCTCACAGATACAAATAGTGATGAAGTCAATCTCTCCTCCACCACATGTTTGCTGCACTGTTCTGAGCCAATTGCAAATTTCCTAAGTCCCTCTTTGTGGCACCTGACTACACGACTGAACAGTAGTCCAGATGCAACAAAACTAGAGCCTGTAGGACCTGCCTTGTTGATAGTGCTGTTAAGAAGATAGAGCAGCACTAGTGTATCAATATGTTTTGACCGTGGCAGTTTACAATCCAGGGTTTATTCACATCACCTTGCTCAATTTCCACATTATTTATTACAATATTTAGTTGAAGTTTAGGGTTTAGTGAATGATTTGTCCCAAATGCAATGCTTTAATTTTTTTTATTTAGGACTAATTTATTCCTTGCCACCCATTCTGAAATGAACTGCAGCTCTTTGTTACTTGTTGCAGTAATTTCAGTCACTGTAGTAACTGACATGTATAGTGTTGAGTCATGAGCATACATAGACACACTGGCCTTACTCATAGACAGTGGTATGTTGCTAGTAAAGATTGAAAAATGTAAGTGGTCTATACAGCTGCCCTGGGGAATTCCTGATTCTACCTGGATTATGTTGGAGAGGCATCCATTAAAGAACACCTTCTGTGTTCTGTTAAAAAGGTAACTCTTTATCCACAATATGTAAAAGGGATGTAATGTCATTACACATACGTTTTTCCAGCAGCAGACTATAATTGATCATGTCAAAAGCCGCACAGAAGTCAAAACTGTCCCCACAACCTTTTTATCATCAATATCTCTGCCAATCATCAGTCATTTGTATGAAGCTGTGCTTCTTGAATGTTCTTCCCTATAAGCGTGCTGAAAATCTGTTGTCAATTTGTTTACTGTAAAATAGAATTGTACCTGGTCCAACACAATTTTTCCAAAACTTTACTACGGGTTGGTAACAGCCTCATTGGTCAGCTATTTGAGGCAATAAAAAGGCGCCTTAGATTAAATAATATATATGTATATATATATTTTTTTTTTTTCTTAAAATTGCATTGTTGGTTAAAGGCTTGTAAGTACGCATTTCACGGTAAGGTCTACCTACACCTGCTGGATTTGGCGCATGTGACAAATACAATTTTATTTCTTTACTATTCTTAGGTAGCAGAATTACTTTTGCTTCCCTCCAGGCCTGAGTGCACACACTTTCTAGTAGGCTTAAATTGAAGATGTGGCAAACGTCCTCTATTATCCTCAGTAAATTTCCATCCAAGTTGTCAGACCCCGGTGGCTTGTCATTGTTGATAGACAACAATATGTTTTCACCTCTTCCACTTCCACTCAATTTACAGAATTCAAAATTTCAATTATTGTAAGTTGTTCAGAGGAGAGGAGGCGAGTGCTCTTGGAGTTTGGTGTCAGGAAAACAACCTCTCACTCAACGTCAAACAAAACAAAGGAGATAATCATGACTCCAGGAAACAGCAGACGGAGCACCCCCCCATCCACATTGATGGGACAGCAGTGGAGAAGGTGGAATGCTTCATGTTCCTCGGCGTATACATTACTGACAAACAGAAATGGTCTGCCCACACAGACAGTGTGGTGAAGAAGGCACCTCTTCAACCTCAGGAGACTGAAGAAATTTGGCTTGTCACCTTAAAACCTCAGAAACCTTTATAGATGCACAATTGAGAGTATCCTCCTGGTACCTCCTGGTACGGCAACTGCAACCCCCACAACTGCAGGGCACTCCAGAGTGTAGTGCGGTATGCACAAACCATCACCGGGGGAAAACTACTTGCCCTCCAGGACACCTACAGCACCCAATGTCACAGGAAGGCCAACAAGATCATCAAGGACAACAACCACCCAAGCCCTGCTACCATCCAGAAGGTGAGGTCAGTACAGGTGCATCAAAGCTGGGACCGAGAGACTGAAAAACAACTTCTATCTCAAGGCCATCTGTCATGACTTCCACCGAAGTTGTTTCCTCTCCTTGTTCGGGCGGTGTTCGGCGGTCGACGTCACCTGCTTTCTAGCTGCCACCGATCCATGTTTCATTTTTCCTTTTGTTTTGTCTGTTTACACACCTGGTTCCCATCTCATAATTACGTTCCTTATGTAACCCTCTGGCTTCCCTTTCTGTTTTGTGTGTGATTGTCTTTTGTGTGTTGGAGTTCGAGTTCTGTTTTGTCCTTGTTTTGTAAAGCGATTTTTGTTACGTTCTTGGATTGAGTAAATACAGTGTTTTTTACTCTTACCTGTGTCCTGTGCCTGACTCCTTCGCAATCTTCTACATAGACTCTGACACCATCAGACAGTTAAACAGCCATCACTGCACAGAGCGTCTGCTGCCTACAAACAGACTTGAAATCATTGGCCACTTTAATAAATTAAACACTAGTCACTTTAAATATGGACTGGCTTTCATCAAGCTGCCCACTCAAGAAAAGCTCCAAACTGTAACCAGTGCCTGCAACCTGGTTCAGGTTATCAGCCAAGCTACCAGGGTAGTTACAAACAGCACAGGAATGAAATCATCAAAATGTATTGATCATATCTTTACGATTGGTGCATAAATGTGCTTGAAAGAAATGTCCATATCCATTGGATGTAGTGATCCATTGGATGTAGTGATCAAAATAGTAGCCATATCTAGGAAAACCAATTTCAAAGGCTGGGCCTAATATAAGTTTTGTAGTGATTCCTATGTTGTTGATGTAAGGAATATTTGTTGGTTTGTGGTGTGTAATGAGGAGCAAACAGACTTTGCACTTCACACATTTATGAAATCGTTTATGTCAGTTACTAATAAGCACCCATTAAGAAAATGACTGTAGCAACTGTTAAATCCCTGTGGATGGATGAGGAATTGAAAAATGGTATGGTTGAGAGGGATAAGGCAAAAGGAATGGCAAACAAGTCTGGCTGCACAACGGATAGGCAAATTGAGAAATCAGGTGACTAAACTGAATAAAAAGAAGAAGAAACTACACTATGAAACAAATTACATAAAGAATGATAGTAAAAAGCTTTGGAGCACCTTCAATGAAATGTTGGGAAAAAAGGCAAACTCGGCTCCCTCATTCATTGAATCAGATGGCTAATTCATTAAAAAAAAAACTGATATTGCCAACTACATTAATGTTTTTTTCATTAGAAAGATTAGCAAACTTAGGCATAACATGCTAGCAACAAACGCTGACACTACACATTTTATATTTTGTCAACTTGAAATTTGATTTCTTTTCCTAGAGTGACCCCAACATTAGAAAAAGTGAAACATATTTCCATGAAATCTGTCAGTCTGTCTCTCTTGCTCTCATCTGCCCGTCTCTGACCATTTCTCTAGCTATTGTAAACATTCAAACTACATTCCACACACAATGTATACATTACACACACACACACACCTTCAAATATAACAAAACCCCCTAAATTATATTTTTTCAACTTGAAATTCGATTACTTTTCCTAGAGTGACCCCAACTGTCACGCCTTGGTCTTAGTATTTTGTGTTTTCTTTAATTATTTGTTCATGCCAGGGTGTGACATGGGTTTATTGTGTTGTCGTATTGTGTTTTTTGTAGGCATTGGGATTGTGGCTGATTAGGGGTGTGTCTAGCATAGGTTTGGCTGCCTGAGGCGGTTCTCAATCAGAGTCAGGTGATTCTCGTTGTCTCTGATTGGGAACCATATTTAGGTAGCCGGGGTTTCACTGTGTATTTTGTGGGTGATTGTTCCTGTCTCTGTGTAGTTTCACCAGATAGGCTGTAATAGGTTTTCACGTTCCGTTTGTTGTTTTGTTTATATTTAGTTATTTCATGTATCGCTATTTTTTCATTAAAGAACATGAGTAACCACCACGCTGCATTTCGGTCCGACTCTCCTTCAACAGACGATCGCCGTTACACCAACATTAGAAAAAGTGAAACGTTGCCTTTGTTCATATTTCAATGAAAGCTGTACACCACCAGGGCACAAAGATTGTCTTCGGGTCATTTTAGACCTGGCAGTTATAAAATAATTTACACACCACAAAAACCACAGACTCACACACACAATGAGAAATGTAGATTGTGTGCTACTGATGGAACTCAGACAAAACGAAAAGGTTATTGTGCATGTGCAGCATCTCCCCTCCACAACCCCACACATGACTCAAGTTGACAGACAAAATATACATTTCTTGAAAGCATTGTTTACTGATGGGGAATGCAGTCAGAGACTATAAAGGTGCTGCAGATGACAGTCCCATCAGTTCACTTTTTGCTGAAGCCATGAGTGCATGTTTCAGTGCCCAACAGTTCATAGATCCGATTTTTTCAGATGTCCAGGAGGAACAACAGAACAATGAATTAGAAGAGGAGGTATCTGAAGAAGAAGATGGGGAAGAACGATGCATCATCTTCAGATGAAGAAGAATTCCCCCAAACTGAGAGACATTTTTGTCAAAGAACAGAAAATGAACAACCAGGCAGCACAAAATTTCATAAGGATGACCCCAGGGCCCACAAGACATGCAGTTGCCCATGCCCAGGACATCGCCTCAACATTCTACATGCTCATCCTATCAGCCATCGAAAAAGATCATCCTGGAGATTTCCGGAAATATGAAGACAACTGGAAAAGGATGGATGAGATTGACCTGCGTACATACATAGGGCAGCTAATCTTAGTGGGTGTGTATAAGTCCCGGGGCAAGGCTACATGTAGTCTCTGGGATGCAGAGTGGGGGGGGGGTGATTTTCAGTGCCACGATGCCATGGAAAGTCTTTCACACTTCTTCAGGAATGGTACGATTTGATAACCGTGAGTCAAGATCTGCAAGACATGTGAGAGACAAACTGGCGGCCATAAGAAAGGTCTGAGAGAAGTGGGTGGAGCGTCTGACATACCTCTACAACCCTGGGCCTGAAGTAACAGTGGATGAGCAACTGGTCAATTTTTATTTTCAGATCTGTAATGGAAGTGATTTTCACTGTTAATCTTATTATGTATCGCTGTAATATCATTAATTTATGTGATTGTTTTCTGTGACACTGATACTAATTACTGATAGTAATCTCTATTGTCAAAAGGTTACTGTTTTTTCTGGCAGTATATGCCCAGGAAGCCAGCAAAGTATGATATCATGATATGGGTGGTCTGTGACGCACAATCCAGCTACGCTTGGAAGATGCAAATTTACACAGGGAAGCCAACCAGTGGAGGCCCAGAGAAGAACCAGGGGATGCGGGTTGTGCTTGATGTGACAGATGGACTGAGGGGGCATAATGTAACGTGTGACAATTTCTTCACCTCTTATGAACAGAGCCAGCAGCTTCTGAAGAGGAAGATCACCGTGGTGGCACAGTTAGAAAGAACAAGCCTGAGCTCCCCCTGCACTCCTCGCAACAAGGGGAAAAGAGGCCTTCTCATCAAAGTTTGCCTTCACCCCCACCACCACTCTAGTTTCTTACCTCCCAAAGAGGAGCAAGAATGTGGTCCTACTGAGCACGCTGCACAAAACGGCTGAGATCAGTGATCGCGAGGACAGGAATCCAGCCATCACCCTGGACTACAACCACAACAAAGGAGACGTGGACAACCTGGTCAAGGTGATTGGAATTTACAGCTGCAGGAGGATGACTGCCCGCTGGCCCCTGGTCATCTTCCATAACATCATTGATTTGTCCTCATACAATGCCTTCATGATAATGGACAAGATCAACCCTACCTGGATGCCTGATAAGCAGAACAAGAGGAGGGTGTTCCTGGAGCAGCTGGGAAAGGCACTTGTAACCCTACACATTCAAAGAAGGGAGCGCCTCCCCTGGACAGCAGCCTCTGCAGCACTTATGAAAGCTGTTCAGGGGGCTGAATCTTGTCCTGATCCACCTGAGGCTGCAGCTGGAGCAGGCAAGTGGAGGAGATGCCAATTCTGCCCCCCAAAGAAGGACTGTAAAACAAATACTATGTGCTGCACATGTGAGAAACACATCTGCAAAGTCCATGCACAAACACGTGCATACGGTCCTACATGTGCTAATTGGAGTTGACTTATGTTCTTCAGGTTTTTGTTTTGTATCTATCTTATTCTTATTTATTGTTGTTGTTTATACACCTTGTGGGTGGGGGCAATGGTTCAAAATGGGAGAAGACTAGTATTTTGTAGTTGAATTGTTAATTGTACAGTATAAGAATATATCACTATGTTGCCAAAAACGTTCAAGACTTATTGTTTGCCTTCAATAAAATGCATTTGAAACTACTTTCTACACATTTCTGCTACTTTCTTAGGCTATACATGTGCTATATCTTCCTAAAAAAAAGAATATTTACACCTATGCAGTACCTTTAGTAATAATATTAATAAACCTCTACTTTAGTAAAGAAAACAATTGTGACAGGTGTTGTAATAAAAACGAGTGGTGTCCACTGATTAAATGCAGTGTTTCTGCATTGTGACTTCACAAAGTTTGTGTAGAATGACAGGTTGTTTCTTCATGCAAAATATATTTGGGTTTAAAATTCAATTAAGCTGCTTTATTTGAGGTGTTTAGTGAAGGTGTGTCATTTTTTTTAACCTTAGGACAAGGGGATTAACTGACTCTACTTTTCTGGTTACGCGCAACTATCAAACGGTACACATGAAGTTACATTCGTCCTGAGCTATGGTACTTCTTCATTACACAAAGGAAAAACCTCAACCAATTTCTACAAACTGGTGACATCCAGTGGAAGCAGTAGGAACTGCAGGAAAGTTGATTAGAATTCTGGATTCCCCATGAAAACATATTGATAATACAGTGAAAGAAATCTGAATCGTTTGTCCTCGGGTTTCGCCTGCTAAATAAGTTCTGTTATACTCACAGACATGATTCAAACAGTTTTAGAACATTCAGAGTGTTTCCTATCCAATACTACTAATAATATGCATATATTAGTATCTGGGACAGAGTAGGAGGCAGTTCAGTTTGGGCACGCTATTTATCCAAAAGTGAAAATGCTGCCCCCTACCCCAAACAGGTTATTAAGAGAACACATGGTTATCCCTATTGCCTCTGATCTGGCAGACTCTAAACATATATGCTTCATATGTAAATTATATCTGAGCATTGGAGTGTGCCCCGGGCTATCTGTAAATTATGTCTGAGTGTGGGAGTCTGCACATGGCTATCTGTAAATGACGTATGAGTGTTGGAGTGCCCCTGGCTATCTGTAAATGAAGATGGCACCGACAGAGATGGTCGCCTCGCTTCAAGTCCTTAGGAAACCTTATTACATACAGCCGGGAAGATCTATTGTACAGTATATAAGAGTGACGTCAACTTACCAGCATTACACCACCCATCGCTTCCGAGCATATTAGTTTCCAATGTCCAGTCTCTAGACAACAAGGTGGTCGAAATGAAGGCACAAGTTACCTTCCAGAGAGACATCCGAGATTGTAACAGTCTCTGTTTTACGGAAACATGGCTCACTCCGGATATGTTGTCAGTCAGTACAACCACCGGGTTTCCTCATACGTCGCACCGACAGAAATAAACATCTCTCTGATAAGAAGAAGGGTGGGTTGTATGCCTCATGATTAACGGCTCATGGTGTAACAATAACAACATACAGGAACTCAAGTCCTTTTGTTCACCTGACCTAGAATTCCTTACTATCAAATGCCAACCGCATTATCGCCCAAGAGAATTATTTTATTATAGTCACAACCGTGTATATCCCCCCCAAGCAGATACCTCGTCAGCCCTGAAAGAACTTCACTGGACTCAATGTAAACTGGAAACCATATATCCTGAGGCTGCATTTATTACAGCTGGGGATTTTAGCAAAGCTCATTTGAGAATAAGACTACCTAAATTGTACCAGCTCATTGACTGTCGTACCCGCTCGAGCAAAACACTCGACCACTGCTACCCTAACTTGCGCAATGCATACAAGGCCCTCCTTTCGGCAAATCCGACCACGATTCCATCTCACTCATACTGCACTACAGGCAGAAACTCAAACAGGATGTACCCGTGACAAGAACCATTCAACGCTGGTCTGACCAATCGGAATCCACGCTTCAAGATTGTTTTGATCACATGGCCTGGAAAATGTTCCGGTAAGGCTCAGACAATAACATTGATTTATACGCTGACTTGTAAAGTGAGTTTATTAGGAAGTGCATTGGAGATGTTGTACCCACTGTGACTATTAACCTCTCTGGTACAAGCTAGCGTCCCACCTCGACAACAGCCAGTGAAATTGCAGGGCTCCAAATTCAAAACAACAGAAATCCCATAATTAAAATTCCTCAAACATTCAAGTATTATCCACCATTTTAAAGATAAACCTCTTGTAAATCCAACCACAGTGTTCGATTTCAAAAAGGCTTTACTGCGAACGCAGACCATGCAATTATGTTAGGTCAGCACCTAGTCACAGAAAACCATATAGCCATTTTTTCTGCCAAAGAGAGGAGTCACAAAAAGCAGAAATATAGATAAAATGAATCACTAACATTTGATGATCTTCATCAGATGGCACTCATAGGACTTCATGTTACACAATACATGTATGTTTCATTCGATAAAGTTCATATTTATATCCAAAAATGTCTCCGTTTACATTGGCACGTTATGGTCAGAAATGCATTGTCTCAAATGAACAGCCGGTGAAAGTGCAGAGAGCCACATCAAATTACAGAAATACTCATCATAAACATTGATAAATTATAAAAGTGTTAAACATACGAATAAAGATAAACTTCTCCTTAATGCAACCGCTGTGTCAGATTTCAAAAAGGCTTCACGGAGAAAGCACACTTTGCTATTATGTTAGGTTTGCATCTAGCCACAGAAACCCATACAGCCATTTTCCAGCCAAGGAGAGTGTCACAAAAGTCAGAAATAGCATTAAAATGAATCACTTACCTTTGATGATCTTCATCTGGTGGCACTCCCAGGTCTCCATGTTAGACAATACATGTTTGTTTTGTTCGCTAATGTCCCTCTTTATGACAAAATACCTCCTTTTTGTTTGTGCGTTTTGTCCAGTAATCCGAATGCTTAGTCCAGACGAAGAGTTTTAAAAAAGTACAATTAAAGTAGAAACATGCCAAACGATATTTAAAATCAATCCTCCGGTTGTTTTGTCATAAATAATCGATAATATTTCAACTGGACAAAAGCTTTGTCAATAGGAAAGGAGAAACAAGAAAGGCGCATTCCCGATCAGGCGCATGGCTGATGAATGGAAATTTGCACTGGCCACTGATTGAAAGTGCTGTATCTCCCTCATTTTTCAGAATCAAAGCCAGAAACAATGCCTAAAGACTGGCCACATGTAGAGGAAGCCATAGAGACCGTGAACTGGGTCCTACGTCTTTGTTTGTTGGATAGGCTTTCAATGGAAAAACAGCCTTTCAACATAATAGTACTTTCTGGTGGATTTTCCTCAGGTTTTCGCCTGCCACATCAGTCCTGTTATACTCAGACATTTGTCACAGTTTTGGAAACTTTAGAGTGTTTTCTATCCAGATCTACTAATTATATGCATATCATATCTTCTGGGCCTAAGTAGCAGGCAGTTTAATTTGGGCACGCTTTTCATCCAAAATTCAGAATCCTACCCTAGTGAAGTGAAACAGGTTAACATTCACACGGCCGCAGGGCCAGACGGATTACCAGGACGCATACTCAGAGCATGCACTGACCACCTGGCAAGTGTTTCACTGACATTTTCAACATCTTCCTGACCCAGTACTGTAATACAGTGCCTTGCAAATGTATTCATCCCCCTTGACATTTTTCCTATTTTTTTGCATTGCAACCTTTAATTTAAATAGATTTTTATTTGGATTTCATGTAATGGACATACACAAAATAGTCCAAATTGTTGAAGTGAAATGAAAAAAGAACTTGTTTCAAAGAATTAGAAAAAAGGAAAAAGGAAAAGTTGTGCGTGCATATATATTCACCCCTTTGCTATGAAGCCCCTAAATAAGATCTGGTGCAACCAATTACCTTCAGAAGTCACATAATTAGTTAAACAAAGTCCATCTGTGTGCAATGATCTCAATATATATACACCTGTTCTGAAAGGCCCCAGAGTGAGGTGTTGGGTTTGTGCCAGACATTAAGTGCTTTGAGAGACTAGTCAAGGACCATATCACCTCCACCCTACCTGACACCCAAGACCCACTCCAATTTGCTTACCGCCCCAATAGGTCCACAGACGACGCAATCGCAACCACACTGCACACTGCCCTAACCCATCTGGACAAGAGGAATACCTACGTGAGAATGCTGTTCATCGACTACAGCTCAGCATTTAACACCATAGTACCCTCCAAACTCGTCAACAAGCTCGAGACCCGGGTCTCGACCCCTCCCTGTGCAACTGGGTACTGGACTTCCTGACGGGCTGCCTCAAGGTGGTGAGAGTAGGTAACATCTCCATCCCGCTGATCCTCAACACTGGGGCTCCACAAGGGTGCATTCTGAGCCCTCTCCTGTACTCCTTGTTCACCCACGACTGCGTGGCCATGCACGCCTCTAACTCAATCATCAAACTTGCGGGCGACACTACAGTGGTAGGCTTGATTACCAAAAACGACGAGACGGCCTACAGGGAGGACGTGAGGGCCCTCAGAGTGTGGTATCAGGTAAATAACCTCACACTCAACGTCAACAAAACAAAGGAGATGATCATGGACTTCAGGAAACAGCAGAGGGAGCACCCCCTATCCACATCGATGGGACAGTAGTCGAGAGGGTAGTAAGTTTTAAGTTCCTCGGCGTACACATCACGGACAAACTGAATTGGTCCACCCACACAGAAATTCGGCTTGTCACCAAAAGTACTCAAACATTTACAGATGCACAATCGAGAGCATCCTGTCCGGCTGTATCACCGCCTGGCAAGGCTAATTCTCCACCCACAACCGTTAGGCTCTCCAGAAGGTAGTGAGGTCTGCACAACGCATCACCGGGGGCAAACTGCCTGCCCTCCAGGACACCTACACCACCTGATGTCACAGGAAGGCCATAAAGATCATCAAGGACAACAACCACCCGAACCACTGCCTGTTCACTCCACTATCATCCAGAAGGTGAGGTCAGTACAGGTGCATCAAAGCAGGTACCGAGAGACTGAAAAACAGCTTCTATCTTAAGGCCATCAGACTGTTAAACAGCCACCACTAACATTGAGTGGCTGCTGCCAACATGCTGACTCAACTCCAGCCACTTTAATAATGGAAATTGATGTAAAAATGTATCACTAGCCACTTTAAACAATGCCACTTAATATACTGTTTACATACCCTACATTACTCATCTCATATGTATATACTGTACTCGATACCATCTACTGCATCTTGCCTATGCCCTTCTTTACCATCACTCATTCATATATCTTTATGTACATATTCTTTATCCCTTTACACTTGTGCGTATAAGTTAGCAGTTGTGGAATTGTTAGGTTACTCGTTGGCTACTACTGCATTGTCGGAACTAGAAGCACAAGCATTTCGCTACACTCGCATTAACATCTGGTAACCATGTGTATGTGACAAATCCAATTGGATTTGATTTGAAATTGTGTCACTATGGATTTGACGACACCTCATTAATAAGATGGTTAAAGTTCTTGTCAACAGAAAGCAGTTTACATTCATAAATGGTGCCTATTCTGAACCTTATTCTGTTTATTGTGGTGTCCCACAAAGCAACTAGCTAGGACCTCTGATGTACTTGTTGTATTCAAATGTCACCGACCGGCTCGATTCGGTCTTATGTAGCAAAGTTTGCATCCCTGAGCAAGGGCGGTTCGTCACAGTGCTTTGCCGGTCACCTTCGCCCCCTGGGCCAGACGACACTCAATCATAGGACCTACTGAAGAAATTAGTATTCAATGAAGACTTAAAGGTCGAGACCGAGTCTGCTTCTCACATGGATAGGCAGACCATTCCATAAAAAAATTGAGCTCTATAGGAGAAAGGAAGAGCCGTTTGCTTGGAAATTCTAAGGACAATAAGGAGGCCTGCGTCTTGTGAGTGTAGCATATGTGTAGGTACAGTTGAAGTCGGAAGTTCACATACACTTAGGTTGGAGTCATTAAAACTCGTTTTTCAACCACTCCACAATTTCTTGTTAACAAAGTATCGTTTTCACAAGTCGGTTAGGACATCTACTTTGTGCATAACAAGTAGTTTTCCAACAATTGTTTACAGAAAGATTATTTCATTTATAATCACTGTATCACAATTCCAGTGGGTTCGAAGTTTACATACACTAAGTTGGCTGTGGCTTTAAACAGCTTGGAAAATTCCAGAAAATGATGTCATGGCTTTAGAAGCTTCTGATAGGCTAATTGACATCATTTGAGTCAATTGGAGGTGTACCTGTGGATGTATTTCAAGGCCTACTTTCAATCTCAGTGCCTCTTTGCTTGACATCATTGGAAAATCTCAATTAAATCAGCCAAGACCTCAGAAAAATTATGTAGACCTCCACAAGTCTGGTTCATCCTTAGGAGCAATTTCCAAATGCCTGAAGGTACCATGTTCATCTGTACAAACAATAGTATGCAAGTAGTTACAAAATTAGGTACAAAAGTATCTGTGGATATCCACAGTAAAAAAAGAGTCCTATATCAACATAACCTGAAAGGCCGCTCAGCAAGGAAGAAGCCACTGCTCCAAAACCGCCATAAAAAAGCCAGACTACATTTAGCAACTGCATGTAGGGACAAAGATAGTAGTTTTTGGAGAAATGTCCTCTGGTCTGATGAAACAAAAAAATAAAACTGTTTGGCCATAATGACCATTGTTATGTTTGGAGGAAAAAGGGGGAGGCTTGCAAACTGAAGAACACCATCCCAACCGTGAAATATGGGTTGGAAGCTGCAGGAGAGACTGGTGCACATCACAAAATAGATGGCCTCATGAGGAGGAAAATGATGTGGATATATTGAAGCAACATCTCAAGACAATGACCCCAAGCATACTTCCAAAGTTGTGGCAAAATGGCTTAAGGACAACAAAGTCAAGGTATTGGAGTGGTCATCACAAAGCCTGACCTCAATCCTATAGAAAATGTGTGGGCAGAACTGAAAAAGCGTGTGCGAGCTAGGAGGCCTACAAACCTGACTCAGTTACACCAGCTCTGTCAGGAGGAATGGGACAAAATTCAATCAACTTATTGTGGGAAGCTTGTGGAAGGCTACCCGAAATGTTTGACCCAAGTTAAAACCTGTTAAGGCTCGGGACAATACTGCCCCCTTTGGATAAATTGCGTGCCCATAGTAAACTGAAAAAAAATCTGTTAAAAATTGCTAATATATGCGTATAATAATTATTATTGAATAGAAAACACTTCTAAAACTTCTAAAGCTTCTAAAACCGTTTGAATTATGTCTGCAAGTATAGCAGAACTCACAGGGCAGACAAACTATTTTTGGGAGCCTGAAATTTGGGGCAACTTTGACGTCATCGCCCCCACCTTTCCCAACCAGCTATGGATCTGGAGACACTTTCTATGTCTTCCACTAGATGTCCTCATTCAGTACAGCGTTTAATTGTGCAAATCCCGCGAGTTCTGACCCTTTGGGAGGCAAAAGACTGAGTGTCGCGAGAAAATATAAGGTTACGGGAGCGCGCTTTTTGGAGAGAGGTCCTTTTGTTCCAGAATCGCTGAGAAGAGGCACGCTTCTCCAATAGATTAGATCATTGTTTTGTACGTTTAGAACATCCTAAAGCTTGATTCTGCACTTAGTTTGACTAGTTTAGTCGACATATAATATGTAATTTTGAAGTTTTGATGCGCAACTGTTCGGGACCAGAGGTAATTTTGGGTTCATTTCAGCTGAAACTGCTAGCAGATGCTAATACAAAGACACACGACTTGAAACCAAACGATGTTTTGGGTAAGTATGACCCATTCCACTACATTCTGATCGAAGACCAACAAAGGTAAGGGAATATTTATGTTGTAATTTTGTGTTTCTGTTGACTCCAACATAGCGGAGAAATATTGCTTATGTCTTATGATTATTGAATAGTGAATGATTTCTGTAACGTTAAAAAGAAATGTGACAAAGCGATTGCATTAAGAAGCAGTGTATCTTTCTAACTATATGTAGAACATGTATATTTAGTCAAAGTTTATGATGTGTATTGCTGTTATCTGGCGTTATCTGGCGGGGCTATCTATGATGTCTCCGGACATTTTTTACATTGACGCCATGTTCAGAAAATTCTAAACGGAGATTTATGGATATAAATGGCATATTATTGAAAAAAACATAAATGTACTGTGTAACATGTCCTATTACTGTCATCTGATGAAGATTTTCAAAAGGTTAGTGAATGATTTATTTTTGAATCCTGCTTTTATAATTTTATATTTTCTGGGACAAAATGGCTGCCTCTTGTCTTTGTTTCGGTGGTGGTCTAATATAAATATGTGGTGTGTTTTCGCCGTAAAACATTTTAAAAATCTGACATGCTGGGTAGATGAACAAGGTGTTTATCTTTCATTTGAGGTATTGGACTTGTTAATGTGTGGAGGTTAAATATTTCTACGAATATTTTTGCATTGCCTGCGCCACGGTTTGAGCTGAACGGGGGGGGGGGCGTTCCCTGAGAGGGACGCCTAAAGGCAATGCTACCAAATACTAATTGACCCACTGGAAATGTGACGAAAGAAATAAAAGCTGAAATAAATAATTCTCTACTATTATTCTGACATTTTACATTCTTAAAATAAATTGATGATACTAAGTGACCTAAGACAGGGAAGTTTTACTCAGATTAAATGTCAGGAATGGTGAAAAACTGAGTTTAAATTTGCCTGTCATGACTCCCACCGAAGGTGGCTCCTCTTCTTGTTTGGGCGGCGCTCGGCGGTCGTAGTCACCGATCTACTCGCTGCCACCGATCCCTTTTCCCTTTTCTGTTTTTTTTGTCTTATTTGTTACACCTGTTTCTTGTTTAGGTTTTTAGTTGAGCTATTTAAGCCGGTAAGGCCCGTCTGCTCTTTGTGCGGGCTTTTTTTCCCTCTGTGTACGTTTGTTGTAGTGCGTTTCTCTTTGTTTTTCCTCCGGACTGGTTGGGCCCTGGTTTTGGGCCGGTCTTGTATGTTTGCCCGGTATTGGCGTGACCATTTTCCTCTGTGCCGGAATAAAACATTGTTCTGTACCTTCTGCTTCCTGCGCCTGACGCCGCACCCACTACGCCTAAAGTGCGTTACATTGCCTAAGGTGTATGTTAACTTCCGACATCAACTGTATGTACGGCAGGACCAAATTGGAGAGTTAGGTAGGAGCAAGTCCATGTAATGCTTTGTAGGTTAGCAGTAAATCCTTGAAATCAGTCCTAGCCTTACCAGGAAGCCAGTGTAATATGATCAAATTGTTTGTCTCTCTCTGTGTGTGTGTGTGTGTGTGTGTGTGTGTGTGTGTGTGTGTGTGTGTGTGTGTGTTGATCACTTACGGGAAATTCTGGAGCAGCGTCTGAGACAGCATTTTCCACCACCAAAACAACAACGATGGAATTGCTCATGTAAGAACAGTGTCTCTTCGCTCCACTAGAGTTCCATACACTTGTAGAATCTATGCCAAGGCACTTTGAAGCTGTTCTGGTGGCTCTGGCCCAACGTGGCTCTGGGTGGTGGCCCAACGCACTATTAAAGACATGCTGAGGTACTTTGGCGACCTCCCGCTTTGGGCTTGATGTGTAGTTCATACATGCATAATCTATGAGCAGAATTACTGTTTTACCTCAGTTAGGCACAGAATCCCTAGCTTGAAAGTGACTGTTTTCTTGATGCTGTCCCACAAAATGTTTCCTACATGTCCCCCCCATGTGGGCCAGCCCCCTAGCAATTTAAATACTAGCCAATGAGCTTCAGCTCACTCCATTTGAGTGACAGCTAGCAAGAGGCCTACCCAGCATTTATGTTGCAGGGTGTGCCCAACTGCTCAGTGGACACAACAGTGTGTGAACATGTGACATAGTACACAAGTTTGGCTCGTGAGTGCTACTTTCAGAACTTCTGGCTAAAAAGTACTGAAGAATCTCTTTAAGACACTTTATGTTTGTGTTTCCTTTATTTTGGCAGTTACCTGTATATGGAAAATCATTCCTAGTGTAATGACAAACTTCTAATGTTTTTGAAAGGGCTAGACTGGCAGCTGCAAGTCTAACTAAGGGGTTTATTAAAATGTTTCATAATTTCCTCCCTCTTGTCCTGTAGGGAATGTAGCAGTCACAGTTCCCAAAATCAGCAATTTGATTGTTTTCAATAGAACATGTCATTCAGCCATCATACTAAAGAGTGCGAAGTTGGAGTCATCTAGGATCCATCCAGGCCGAGGAGAGAACAGGAAGGCAGCCTTATCCGCAGCAGTGGGTTTACGCTAATCCTAATTGTGTTCTTGAGGCCTGTTTTGCAGGCCCTCTGTTTGAGTGTCCATCTCACTTTGTCATTAACGTTGGTCCATCCCCGCTTTAACAAACCTGATTCTATCTAGTGAAGGCTGGATCAAAAGAGTTGGCAAACCCTTTGATTTGCATTGATGCATTTGCACATCAGCACACGTAAACATTTTTGAACGTTTGGCTTTCGATAAGATCCGTCCCTACTCCCTTACATCAGACAATATAGACCTCACTTCAACTCCAACTGGTTTACAGGCACTCAGTGATCGCTGAATAACAGCAGGAATTAGAACCATCTGGCTAGGTGTGAGTAGCACCTTAACAGCATCCAAGACTAGTAAAGGTCAAAATGTATGAACAAGTTACACTCAACCAGTGTCTTTCCAATTTTCAAAGTGCCAGGCTCGTGTGACTCTTAAAAAATAAAATTTGTAAAAGTATATGCAGTCACATAGCTAGATGTACCATGGAAACAACAGATAAGAGATGGAGTGTGTGAAATGGAAAAGATAAAGGAGGTTCCATAGGAAGGCTTGGCGAAACAGATCTGTTTGGGTGATGCAGCGCGTTTGAGGAGGAAACAGATAACATCATATTCCAGAACTGAGCCTCACACACATGCAAGGCCAAACCCCATTGGCTTCGATTCATGGAAGATGCATCAAGGACGTTTAAGTGGGAGGGGTTCCTGTGTCTCAAAGTTTAAAATTTGAAATGTTAAACATTTTGTGAAAACCAAGTGAATTGTGGATGGTCATGGTTGACAGTAGTGGCTGGTCAGCACACTGAATGATGTAATGGTGAATACATCATTTGATGTAACACATTGTTACTTAACCTACATAATGTTATTATTTATTATTCATTTTTATATGGCAATTCCATGGAAACAGAATGATGCCGAGACTCAGGTTTTTCACTTTAAAATGTATGTCAAACACAAACCATACAACTCTATGCACAAGGACTCCTTTTAACAATTTCCACAGAAAATTTTACAAAAATACATTTACTTGAAGGACAGTGCATACAGTGCCGTGCAAAAGTATTCATCCTCCTTGGCGTTTTTCCAATTTTGTTGCATTACAACCTGTCATTTAAATTGATTTTATTTGGATTTCATGTAATGGGCATACACAAAATAGTCCAAATTGGTGAAGTGAAATGAAAATAATTACTTGTTTAAAAAAAAAATGTTTATGTAAAATTGGTGAGTGTATATGTATTCACCCCCTTTGCCATGAAGCCCCTAAATGAGATCTGGTGCAACTAATTATCTTCAGAAGTCACACAATAAGTTAAATAAAGTCCACCTGTGTGCATTCTAAGTGTCACATGATCTCAGTATATATATACACCTGTTCTGAAAGGCCCCAGAGTCTGCAACACTACTAAGTAAGGGGCACCATGAAGACCAAGAGCTCTCCAAACAGGTCAGGGACAAAGTTGTGGAGAAGTACAGATCAGAGTTGGGTTATAAAAAAATATCAGAAACTTTGAACATCCCACGGAGCACCATTAAATCCATTATAAAAAAATGGAAAGAATATGGCACCACAACAAGCCCACCAAAACTCACGGACCAGGCAAGGAGGGCATCAATCTAAGAGGCAACAAAGAGACCGAAGATAACCCTGATAGAGCTGCAAAGCTCCACAGTGGAGATTGGAGTATCTGTCCATAGGACCACTTTAAGCCGTACACTCCACAGAACTGGGCTTTATGGAAGAGTGGCCAGAAAAAAAAGCCATTACTTAAATTTAAAAAATAAGCAAACACCTTTGGTGTTCACCAAAAGGCATGTGGGAGACTCCAAACACATGGAAGAAGGTACTCTGGTCAGATGAGACTAAAATTTAGCTTTTTTTCCCCCATTAAGAAAAAAGCTGTTTGGTGCAAACCCACACCTCTCATCACCCCGAGAACACATCCCCACAGTGAAGCATGGTGGTGGCAGTATCATGCGGTGGGGATGTTTATCCATCGGCAGGGACTGAGAAACTGGTCAGAATTGAAGGAATGATGGATGGCTCTAAATACAGGGAAATTATTGAGGGACACCTGTTTCAGTCTTCCAGAGATTTGAGACTGGGATAGAGGTTCACCTTCCATCAGCACAATGACCCTAAGGAAACATTTAAATGTCTTGGATTGGCCTAGTCAAAGCCCAGACCTCAATCCAATTGAGAATCTGTGGTATGACTTAAAGATTGCTGTACACCAGCGGACCCCTTCCAACTTGAAGGAGCTGGAGCAGTTTTGCCTTGAAGAATGGGCAAAAATCCCAGTGGCTAGATGTGCCAAGCTTATAGAGACATACCCCAAGAGACTTGCAGCTGTAATTGCTGCAAAAGGTGACTCTATATTTATGCACGCTCAAGTTCTCAGGTTCTTTTTCTTATCTTTTGTTTGTTTCACCATAAAAAATATTTTTCATCTTCAAAGTGGTAGGCATGTTGTGTAAATCAAATGATTAGTGTCGATATAGGACTCTTTATTACTGTGAATATCGATACTTTTGTATCTAATCCTCCAAGATCTTCACAAGGTCATTTGCTGTTGTTCTGGTGTTGATTTGCACTTTTTGCACCAAAGTACGTTCATCTCTAGGAGACAGAACGCGTCTCCTTCCTGAGCAGTATGACGGCTGCGTGGTCCCATGGTGTTTATACTTGCGTACTATTGTTTGTGCAGATGAAGGTGGTCACTTCAGGCATTTGGAAATTGCTCCCAAGAATGAACCAGACTTGTGGAGGTCTACAATTTTTGGGCTGATTTCTTTTGTGTCATGCACAAAGTAAATGTCCTAAACGACATGCCAAAATTATGGTTTGTTAACAAAATATTTGTAGAGTGGTTGAAAAACAAGTTATAATGACTCCAACCTAAGTGTATGTAAACTTCTGACTTCAACTGTATGTATTAGGCGGTGTCAGAGGAAAGCCCATAAAATTGTCAGACACTCCAGTCACCCAAGTCATAGACTGTTTTCTCTGCTACTGCAGAGAAAAGCTCATTCACAGCTTCTACCCCCAAGCCGTAAGACTGCTGAACAATTAATCAAATGGCCACCAGACTATTACATTGACCCTCCCCTCCATTTGTTTTGTACACTGCTGCTACTCACTGTTTATTATCTATGCATAGTCACTTCACCCCTACCTACATGTACAAATTACATCAACTAACCTGTACCCCGCACACTGACTGGTATCCCCTGTATATAGCCTCATTATTGTATTACTTAAAAGAAATAGAACATTACTTTAGTTTACATGGTAAATATTTTCTCAACTCTTCTTGAACTGCACTGTTGATTAAGGGCTTGTAAGTAAGCATTTCACAGTATGGTCTACACTTGACAGCAGGTAGCCTAGTGGTTAGATAGTTGGGCTAGTAACAAAAAAGGTTGCTAGATTGAATCCCTGTGCTGACAAGGTAAAATCTGTCGTTCTGTCCCTGAATAAGGCAGTTAACCCACTGTTCCTAGGTCGTGTGACGATTAAAGTTTGTTTTGATTTACTTAGATTTGTGCGTATTGGGTATATGTTGTGTAATTGTCAAATATTACTTGTTAGATATTACTGCACTGTCAGAGCTAGAAGCACAAGAATGTCGCTGCACCCGCAAAAACATCTGCTAAACACATGTATGTGACCAATACAATTTGATTTGTTTTGAGCTAATCATTATAACCACAGGCCAAACATTTTTCTTGACTTTTTTTTGTCACGGGCACTTTGACAAGCTACCCGAGTCAGAACCAGCCCCACTCTCCTCTTCACCCATCCTGTCAGTTTGGGTGGATTTCATTATTTCAGAACTTGTATTGGAATTATTTAAATTTTGTTCAAGCATTTTTATGAGATGGGATTATTTTCATATTACGCCCTCTTCTCGCTGGCACAGACTGCTGCAGCAATACCCCAACCACAATCCAACATGTTTTTGTTGGATGAAGTGAGTATTTGGCCGGGTAGAGACATATGAAGTACACCTCTGGTGTATTCTATTTGGTAAAGTCATTGCAAGGGACTGAAGGGCTCTAGTGAAGTTAGCTGTATAGACATAATAGAGTAGGTCAAATGCTTAAGGAGCTGGGCCTGTGATAGAGTAGCAGTGTAGATCTGGAGGTTGGTTTGGTGGGGTACGGCTATAGAATGTATCAGCTAATGCGCCCAACAGGTGTAATCCATACGAGAGACCCCTACATTTTGTCTATGGGTATTATCCAGAGGGGATTCTGTCCTCAGAGAGCAGATGGGTGACTACATTACAGCACTCACAGCTTTCGGTGTCTAATTACCCTTTCCCTCATCCCTTCTTCTCTCTTTTGCTCAGTTTCACTGCTTTTCTCAGGGCCTTGGTGTGTGTGTGTGTGTGTGTGTGTGTGTGTGTGTGTGTGTGTGTGTGTGTGTGTGTGTGTGTGTGTGTGTGTGTGTGTGTGTGTGTGTGTGTGTGTGTGTGTGTGTGTGTGTTTGTTCTGAATAGCTACGTTATTCAGAGAAGACTTATTATGAGATAACTAAATACAGTGGAAGCCAAACAGCCGTGTTACATGAGAAAACGGCCAGACTTGGCACACATACTGCTCCCAATCTTAAATACGGGCTATGATATTGTAGCATCAATATGCCCACTGTCACCGTCACACATGCTTTCACATTGAATACATGAGGGAGGCTTTTACTGTAAGTCAGTGTGGGCTGCTACGTGAATAATCTGTTTGCTGACATTGGTGGCATTCATTTTGGAAATAGTAAGACCAAGGGAGATAAGATCAAGATACAAATTAATATGCATTATTCCTAGTGTCACTGTGGAAGAGTACATAAGCAATCTCAAAACAATCAGAATTTTCCTCAGCTATTTCAGTAAGCATTTCTGGTAAGACTTTATTTGGATAGTTCAGAATAAATGGTTTATAGATAGCTGAACTAACTGTTCAGTTCAACTAAGCCCTACCCCTAACGCTAACTCTTTATACCCCAACCCAACTGATGTAACCCTGGTCAAGTAAAGGTGGGGTTTCTGGCACTTTCAGACTGATGTAACCCTGGTCAAGTAATGGTGGGGTTTCTGGCACTTTCAGACTGATGTAACCCTGGTCAACTAATGTTGGGGTTTCTGGCACTTTCAGACTTATAGTTTTTGTTGAAATAGTTAACTGAAGTAAAAAAATATACTATTATGCAGATTTCGGACACTGTCAGCTTAATAGTAATCCATCTATCAATATAATGAGAGTCCCATATAACTAGATATTCTCAGGAGTGAAAGTTGGCCTACCCCTCGATCACTCTTCTACATGTGTTGTTTTTAGTAATTTCATTTTTCCTCTGCTGGCTAACTTTGCTAGCTTGGTCACTGTTAGCTAAGATCATTAGCCAGCCGGGATTACTTAAGCAAGCTGTAGCTAAAATCTTTAGTGGATGGCTGGCATTTCTGGCAGTTTTATTTGTAGACATTCTTATCTAACAAAAATAGTAATGTCATGAAATAAATTAGGCAAACTAGTTGGTGTTTGGAACACTTCAATGGACTGTGTGTGCAAGACAATTTGGGGCAGGATTTCTTTAGAGGTCTTTGCTCGGATGTTACGTTCACTGGTGAGATCGGAAGCTAATTTGAAAGCAAGTTCATGGACTTGGTCCCGCCCTCAGTGTCAGTCCTGAAACATGGGCCTTATTTTCTCTTTTGGGAAAAAGTCTGTCTTCCACCCTCTCTCCTCCATACTCGCTCCTCCATTACCTGGAAAACGATAAGCGGTCAAGGAGATGTCAATTCGTAAGTAGGGGAACCACGAATAATGTCTAGCAGTTCAAAGTGGAAAAAGCATCTACGTTACTTATTCCGATAATAACATCATACTTCCTGCACTATAATTAACACTATTGATAAGAGCTACTGTATGTAAATGAGTTTTTCATTTGTATAAGATAATTGTAAATATAAATTACATTTGTTATACATCTATTTTTACCTTATAATCGCTGGAGACAAATGTGAAATCAGTCAATTGGCAGCAAACTGAAGCATATCAACACATACTTTCCCACAATAAAGTCTATGAAATGCTGTGCTATTACGCAGAGTTGAAATTGTACGGCCTTTTAACCTATGGATGGACACTCTCGAATGTCTTATTTATAGGCTACTCCGGCATTTTCTGTCTCCTCTTTTATCATGTAAAAATATGAACCACTATCAGTATCGACCATCAGTAGGCCTAATAATATTCAACTGCCAAATTACTGTTTGTTCCCTTCAGTTGGTATATCCTACAATCTTACAGTTGGTATAGCCAACATCCTAAACGATATCATAACCGCCATCGATAAAAGACAATACTGTGCAGCCGTCTTCATCGACCTGGCCAAGACTTTCGACTCTGTCAATCACAGCATTCTTATCGGCAGACTCAACAGCCTTGGTTTCTCAAATGACTGAAACTAAATGACTCAAACTACTTCTCAGATAGAGTTCAGTGTGTCAAATCGGAGGGCCTGTTGTCCGGACCTCTGGCAGGCTCTATGGGGGTGCCACAGGGTTAAATTCTCAGGCAGACTCTTTTCTCTGTATACATCAATGATGTCGCTCTTGCTGCTGGTGATTCTCTGATCCACCTCTTCGCAGACGATACCATTCTGTATACTTCTGGCCCTTGTTTGGACACTGTGTTAATTAACCTCCAGACGAGCTTCAATGCCATACAACACTCCTTACATAGCCTCCAACTGCTCTTAAATGCAAGTAATACTAAACGCATGCTCTTCAACCGATCTCTACCAGCACCCACCCGTCCATCTAACATCACTATTCTGGACGGTTCTGACTTAGAATATGTGGACAACTACAAATACCTAGGTGTTTGGTTAGACTGTAAACTCTCCTTCCAGACTCACATTAAGTATCTCCAATCCAAAATCTAGAATCTAGAATCGGCTTCCTATTTCGCAACAAAGCATCCTTCACTCATGCTGCCAAACATACCCTCGTAAAACGGACTATCCTACCGATCCTTGACTTCGATGATGTCATTTACAAAATAGCCTCCAACACTCTACTCAGCAAATTGGATATAGGCTATCACAGCGCCATCCGTTTTGTCACCAAAGCCCCATATACTACCCACCACTGCGACCTGTATGCTCTCGTTGGCTGGCCCTCTCTTCATATTTGTCACCAAACCCACTGGCTCCAGTTCATCTATAAGTCTTTGCTAGGTAAAGCCCCGCCTTATCTCAGCTCACTATAGCAGCACGTGCCCGTAGCTCGAGCTCCAGCAGGTATATTTCACTGGTCATCCCCAGAGCCAACTCCTCTTTTGGCTGCCTTTCCGTCCAGTTCTCTGCTGCCAATGACTGGAACGAATTGCAAAATCACTGAAGCTGTAGTCTTATATCTCCCTCACTAACTTTAAGCACCAGCTGTCAGAGCAGCTTACCGATCATTGCCGATCATTCCGGACTGTAAAGCTATGGACAGGGAACTGTCGCCGGAAATTCTGGACTGGGAACTGTCGCCGGAAGCTTTCAACTGGGAACTGTCGCCGGAAGCTCTCGACTGGGAACTGTCGCCAGAAGCTCTCGACTGGGAACTGTCGTTGGAAGCTTTGAACTGGGAAATGTCGCCAGAAGCTCTGGACTGTGGAGGCACACTGGAGACCTGATGCTTGGTTCCGGCGCTGGTGGTACCAGGCTGAAGACAGTGCGGGGAGCAGGCACAGGACGTACTGGATTGTGGAGGCGCGCTGGAGGCCTGGTGCGTGGGACCGGTACAGGTGGCACCGGGCTGAAGTCATGCACCTAGGGCGAGTGCGAGGAGCAGGCACAGGACGTACTGGACTGTGGAGGCGCACTGGAGATCTGGAGCGTAGCGCTAGCACAATGCGTCCTAGCTGGATGCTCACTTGAACCTGGCAAGTGCGGGGCGCTGGCACAGGACGCACTGGGCTGTGCAGATGGAGACACAGTGCGCAGAGCCGGTGCAGGATATCCTGGTCCAAGGAGGTGTACTGGAGACCAGGAGCGCTGAGCCGGCACCATCCGTTCTGGCTGGATGCCCATTCTAGCCCGGCAAATGCGAGGAGCTGGTATAGAGCGCACTGGGCTATGAATGCAAACAGGAGACACCATGCACATCACTGCGCAACACGGTGTCTGACCAGTTACACGCTCCCCACGGTAAGCACAGGGAGTTGGCTCAGGTCTAACCCCTACCTCCGCCAATCTCCCTGTGTGCTCCCCCCAAAAAAATTTTTGGGGGGTTGCCTCTCGTGCTTGCCTCGTTGTTATAACTCCTCGTCATGTCGCCATTCTGCTTTTGCTGCCTCTATTTCTTCCTTCGGACGGCGATACTCCCCCGCCTGCGTCCAGGGTCCTGCTCCATCCAGAATCTCTTTCCAGGTCCATTCCTCCTGAACATGCTACTTGGTCTGTTGGTGGTGGGATCTTCTGTCACATTCGTTATAAGGATCGGACCAAGGCACAGCATGGTATGTGTACATTCTTATTTATTTAAAGAATGAAACACTGAACAAACTAACAAAATAACAAAACAAAACATGAAGCTATACAAACGAGTGCTGACAGGCAACTACACATAGACAAGATCCCACAAACACCAAAGGGAAATGGCTACCTAAATATGATCCTAACTAATTGACCGACATTGGTTCAAATTATTTGAAATACAATTAGACTGAGTGTTTTCTGTGAGCTTGATGTACAGTTTCTGTAGAGATAAATCAGATCAAGCCTGAGCTGTGCGGTGTTGTTGTAGAGTCCGACAAGCCAAATTTCTGCATAGTTTAGCACAGAAAACATGCTAATTAACTACAATGACCATCATCCATTGCGCACCCTCTTAAATTTGTCCAGTCTGTGTGGAGCAAGACATGGAGACTGAGAGAAGAGAGAACTGGTGATCAAGAGGGATAGAAAGCAGCTGCTTCGCAAGTCTGAAAATACATGATCTAAGTTACTTAAATAATCTACAAGATCAGATCATTTTTAAATCTACCGATTCGTGCTGAAGCAGAGATGAATATGCATACATTTAAATGGCTTTCTTTAATTGATCCCTAAAATTCTGAACCCATTATTCTGAACCCAACTCATTATATTCTGTTGACAAAACTCAAACACTGAAATGCAACATGCAACCATTTCAAATATTTTACTAAGTTACAGTTCATGTAAGGAAATAAATTAATCGGGCTCTAATCTATGGATTTCACATGACTGGGAAGTCAGATGTTGGTCACAGATACTGTACCTTTAAAAAAAGTAGGGGCGTGGATCAGAAAATCAGTCAGTATCTGGTGTGACCACCATTTGCCTCATAAAGCATGACACATCTCCTTCGCATAGAGTTGATCAGGCTGTTGATTGTGGCCTGTGGAATGTTGTCCCACTCCTCTTCAATGACTGTGCCAAGTTGGTGGATATTGGTGCGAACTGAAACACGCTGTCGTAGACATCGATCCAGAGCATCCCAAAAATGCTTAATGTCTGGTGCGTATGCAAGTCATGGAAGAACTGGGACATTTTCAGCTTCCAGGAATTGTGTACAGATACTTGCGACATGGGGCCGTGCATTATCATGCTGAAACATGAGGTGATGGCGGCGGATGAATGGCATGACAATAACCCCACTGCCACCATAGGAAACTCTGTTCACAATATTGACATCAGAAAACCGCTCACCTACCATCTGCCCGGTACAGTTAAAACTGGGATTCATCCATGAAAAGCACACTTCTCTCCAGTGTGCCAGTGGCCATCAATGGGGAGCATTTGCCCACTGAAGTTTGTTATGACACAGAACTGCAGTTAAGTTAAGACCATGGTGAGGACGACGAGAACACAGTTAAGCTTCCCTGAGACGGTTTCTGACAGTTTGTGCAGAAATTCTTCAGTTGTGCAAACCCACAGTTTCATCAGCTGTCTGGGTGGCTGGTCTCAGACAATCCCGCAGATGAAGAAGCTGGGAGTGCAGGTCCTGGGCTGGGGTGGTTACACGTGGTCTGTGGTTGTGAGGCCGGTTGGAAGTACTGCCAAATTCTCTTTAATCTCTGGCAACAGATCTGGTGGAAATTCCTACAGTCAGCATGCCAATTGCATGCTCCCTCAAAACTTGAGACATTTGTGGCATTGTGTCGGGGTAGGCCTATACTGAATAAGCAGTGCTTATTTTGGTGGAGAGTTAGGCCCATCACTTGCTATGCCGAATACAAAAAAGCCTTTTGTGTGTCAATGGTAGTGATGGTGCTTCTTCAATGTGTTGTGTTACAGTGTCGAGGGTTGTTACTTTGCACCCCAGTGGTCATATATTACAAGTCCTTGTTATGCACCTCTTCCAAAGACCACTAATGTGTGGGCTGCATTTCAGAAATTGTAATAAGGTCCATTATGATCGGATCGAGATGACATTATTATATATATATATATATATATATAGTAAAAGGAAATGACTCACTAAAATCAGCGCTTCACAAGGTCTCCCAAAAGAACAGGGTGTAGTTTATGAAGTGTGAAGGAGAGGAATGAAAAGCCCATTAAAAATGATACACTTCCAGATATGTAATTGCTATCCATTTTGCCAAACAGGAAAAATAATACAATTTTTTTTAAAGCTTTCAACGGTGAGACTGGTTTCCTCATTCTCACTCTGATTCGACCAGCAAATAAGGGTTACAACGAGGCCAGAGTGCTCCACCTCTTACAAGGTCGAATCAGAGTTTATGGCAATTGTCTCTTTTGGTAGATACATTTGTTTTGCTGAAACCCAGTACTGTCACTGTATTATATGGTATGGGTAATGGTTATTTTTATGAACTCAGTTTAAAGCTTCTTTAGATACTGTGGGATCCGGGATTATTGAATCCCTTGATAAAGCAAAAAAGACTGTATAAAATAAATATTGTATGCTTTAAAAAAAAATAATACTAATACTAACATTTTATACTAATACAGTTTCTCAGAGAAAGAGATTAAATAAAAACTATGAAAAAAGATAGGGATCAAAATGATTGGATCCCCTATTTTCAATGCTTCTGCACCCTCCCCTTGCGAGGACAGACTTTCTCTAAAACATTTTATGAGATTGGAGAACACATTGGGAGGGATCTTGGACCATTCCCTCCATACATAATCTTTCTTTATTCTTGATATCCTTTGTCTGCGCTTATGGACTGCCCTGTTCAATTAAACCACAGGTTTTCAAATGGGGTTTAAGTCCAGAGACTGAGATAGCCATTTCAAAATGTTGATTTTGTGGTCACTTAACCATTTCTTTGTGGAGTTTGATGTGTGTGTTTGTATTATATATGTTAAATTTTTTTGGGAGCGTACAAATACTGAGCTACTGTATATTGTATGTTTTGATTGTTGTGATTGTTCCTGTCTTTGTGTTTGTTACACCAAATAGGCTGTTTTCAGTTTTTCACGGTTCTTGTTTTTGTATATTGTTCTATTTTCATCTTGATTAAAGATGTATCAAAATAACCACGCTGCGTTTTGGTCCGCCTCTCCTTCAACAGAAGAAAGCCGTGACAATGTCAAGTCTCTAATGTTTAGGTGTAGCTTAGGCTGCTTCAACATGTATGTAATGAGTTTTTGCTTGTGTCTGTCAGGAGGGATTATGTGTTATCACCTCTCTAAATAAATACAGTAGGAAAGTGGAAAGCCTACTTGTGTGAACAAAAAAAATGTGCTGCATTAACCTCTCGATTGTCACGCCCTGGTCGAAGTATTTTGTGTTTATCTTTATGTATTTGGTCAGGCCAGGGTGTGGCATGGGGTTTTTGTATTGTGGTGTGTTTTGTCTTGGGGTTTTTGGTGTGTATGTATTGGGATTGTAGCTAGTGGGGTTATCTAGCAAGGTCTATGGCTGTCTGGAGTGGTTCTCAATCAGAGGCAGGTGTTTATCGTTGTCTCTGATTGGGAACCATATTTAGGCAGCCATATTCTTTGAGTTTGTCGTGGGTGATTGTCCTTAGTGTCCTCTCTGTTAGTTTGCACCAGTTTAGGCGGTTTCGATTTCGATTTACGTTTATTGTTTTGTATTGATTCGTGTTTACTTTGTTTTTATTAAACATGAATCTCAATAACCACGACGCATTTTGGTCCGACTCTCCTTCACACCTAGAAAGCCGTAACACTCGTTTTAATCTCACTTTTAATGGATGATGCAATGGAAGCAAACAAATAAAGCATTGCAATGTGCAATTACAGTTGAAGTCGGAAGTTTCTACTCAGTTTTTCACAAATCCTGACATGTAAATCCTCGTAAACATTCCCTGTCGTAGGTAAGTTAGGCTCACCAATGTATTTTAAGAATGTAAAATGTCAGAATAATAGAGAGAATTATTTATTTCAGCTTTTATTTCTTTCATCACATTCCCAGTGGGTCAGAAGTTTACATACACTCAATTAGTATTTGGTAGCATTTCCTTTAAATTGTTTAACTTGGGTCAAACGTTTCGGGGAGCCTTCTTCAAGCTTCCCACAAGAAGTTGGGTGAATTTTGGCCCATTCCTCCTGACAGAGCTGGTGTAACTGAGTGGGGTTTGTAGGCCTCCTTGCTCGAACACACTTTTTCAGTTCTGCCCACAAATGTTCTATAGGATTGAGGTCAGGGCTTTGTGATGGCCACTCCAATACCTTGACTTTATTGTCCTCAAGCCATTTTGCCACAACTTTGGAAGTATGCTTGGGGTCATTGTCCATTTGGAAGACACATTTGCGACCAAGCTTTAACTTCCTGACAGATGTCTTGAGATGTTGCTTCAATGTATCCACATAATTGTCTTTCCTCATGATGCCATATATTTTGTGAAGTGCACCAGTCCCTCCTGCAGCAAAGCACTCCCACAACATGATGCTGCCACCACCTTGCTTCACGGTTGAGATAGTGCTCTTCGGCTTGCAAGCCTCCCGCTTTTTCCTCCAAACATAACGATGGTCATTATGCCCAAACTGTTCTATTTTGTGTTTCATCAGACCTGAGGACATTTCTCCAGAAAGTTCAATCTTTGTCCCCATGTGCAGTTGTCGATATAGGACTCTTTTTTTACTGCAGATATCAATACTTTTGTTCCTAATCCCTCCAGCATCTTCACATGTTACTGTTGTTCTGGGATTGATTTGCACTTTTTTGCGCCAAAGTAAGTTCATCTCTAGGAGACAGAACACATTTTCTTCCTGAGCGGTATGACGGCTTTGTGGTCCCATAGTGTTTATATTTGCGTACTATTGTTTGTACAGATGAACGTCGTACCTTCATGCATTTGGAAATTTCTCCCAAGGATGAACCAAACTTGTGGAGGTCTACAAATCTTTTTCTGAGGTCTTGGCTGATTTAATTTTGATTTTCAAATTATGTTAAGCAAAGATATACTGAGTTTGAAGATAGGCCTTGAAATACATCCACAGGTACACCTCCAATTAACTCAAATGATGTCAATTAGCCTATCAGAAGTTTATAAAGCCATTACATCATTTTCTGGAATTTTACAAGCTGTTTAAAGGCACAGCCTTATGTATGTAAACTTCGGACCCACTGGAATTTTGATACAGTCAATTATAAGTGAATTATTAGTGAAATAATCTGTCTGTAAACAATTGTTGGTAAAATTACTTGTGTCATGCACAAAGTAGATGTCCCAATCGACTTGCCAAAATTATAGTTTGTTAACAAGAAATTTGTGGAGTGGTTGAAAAACAAGTTTTAATGATTCCAACCTTATTGTATGTTAACTTCCAACTTCAACTGTACCTCTGCAAAGTCTTTGTGGTTGCCCTTGTTAGCTGAACTTTAACTCTCACTGTGCCGCTAAGTAAAAGCCAACTCTTGCTGATACGCTGCTTGTGAACCTGTTTCTTCTTATTGTGTTCTTTCATCACATTCCCAGTGGGTCAGAAGTTTACATACACTCAATTAGTTTGAATTCGCAGATCTTCATTTATGTGGCTTTTTCCAAGAAGCTTAAATCTGATGTTGGCAATGAAAGGGGTTCTTCAACAAAAAAATCCACTACATTGTTGTTAGCATTAGCTCGAGATTCTGGCAGGGAAAACTCTACTCTGGTAGCTAGCTAATGTTAGCACTTGCTACTAACGTTAGCAAGGCAAATTGAAATAAATTCCACTTACTCCACACAAAAATAAAGTTCTAAAACCAAGAAAACAATATATAATCTCTCCTTCCTCTGTCTCCTATAGTTTGAAGAAACTAAGTTGAATTGAATAATATCCTTAAAATGCTCAACTATCACACTTCACTCTCTCTCTATCCAATATGTCACCAACTCACCAAGCTTCCCAACATATAGAACCTCCATAATGCTCTGTGGCACAACCCCAATATACAACACTAGATTTGTTCTCTGCCCCTAATCCTATGATTGGATGGATAACATGTCAGTTCAATTTGCAAAAGCTTTGACTGGTTGGAGGACGTCCTACAGAAGTGGTCATAATTACCATGTAGGTCTATGGACGCCTCCTGGATTTTGTATTGAAGTCAATGTAGCCAGAGGAGGACAGAGAATAGCTGTCTTCTGGCTACACCATGGTGCTAGCCTAAAGTGTGTTGTTGAGACTACTGTAGACCTTTATTGCAAAACATTGTTTCAATCAGGTATTTGGTGACATGTGGATATATTTAGTATACTTTTAATTATTCTGAAACTCACTGAGTAGGATGGTCTTCCCCTTCATCCTCTGAGGACCCTCCACTGTTAGATCTAGTAGGCTAGCTGGCTAATCGTTGTCCATGAAAGGAAGTTAGGCTAGCAAGCAATCATTTTAGCCAGGTAGCCTAGGACAACAAAAACTAAAAGTGTGTACTGTATGACAAAGTCTTAGACAGTTTCAGAAACATGGAAGAGAGGAGGATGGCTTTGGCGGTTCTCTACAAGTAGAACGATTCACACACGCAGAAATCAGAAATCATGATATTTAGCTTACGTTAATTGGACGAAATTGTTTTTGTAATCTTTTAGTTGTTATTGTATTAGGCTAAGCATAGGTGATTTGATGATGTGGAAATGTTGAAGTTGAAATGGTGCTGGAATAGTGGAGGCTGCACCTGTTTTCTTTGCTACCTGCGATAACTCTCCAGTGTTCTAAATCAATAGTTGTTTAGTAGTCCGAAAATGTCAGAAACATTACCTTGCTTGACCATGCTGTAGGTCATGTAACTGTTTGTTACATGCAATATGCTTTGTGGACTCCACCGGACAGAGGTTGCTCTCTGGTTTTGTAATGAAACAAATGTGTGGTTGAATGTATTCTGCCACTGTGTCTTATTGTCTTAGCCTTAGGCCTCCATATCACAGTGGCAAGGCATATGAACTAACAGGTTATAGAGGAAACAACACAATTATCATAACACATAGGTTGTAATATGTTTTTTTTTCTCTCCTGGCTTGGCTTCCCCAGTGATTTTAACCACACACTGCACACATATTACATGTAGCCTAATGGAGCCACAGTCATTTTGAGATACTGTATGCAGCTCAGGCCCACAGTTATCGGAAGAAGGCATGATATGTCATTCAGGAGGGAAGCTGTTTGGAAATGTTGAAAAAAATGAAGGATTAGACATTTTGTTCCGCTCTGACTGCTTTCGCCATTTATGGTGTGTCTGTGAAGCAAAGTCTGAAGAGACATAACCCACCAGATTAAAGATTATTCATAAACTGTCAGAACAAACCCTTTTGGAATATTTGGATTGTTTCACAGATTTCTTCCATAAAGAGGCTTTGGATTTGTGGAGGGGTAAAACGGTTTTGCGTAACACATTTTGCTCGTCACGGTGAGTTTAGATTTGATCAGGAAGTCCTTGAGTTAGATGTGCGTCAGATGCCAAATCTCTACACTGGTTTATTTTGGGCATTGCTATGATGTAGGAAGTATTACAGGGGTAAATGGAAGGCATTTTATCAAACCGTTGTGTCAAATCGTTTAAAATCTGAGATTATCCAAAAGGTGTCATCGATGTGATGATGTCTATATTTATCCTTTATTCATTTTCACATTTTTAAGCATTTCAGTTTGAAAGCAATTCATCAGAGAGTACATTTGAATTGCAGTTTGTTGGTTGAAATATAATTTCCCCTTGACACAGTTTCCTCAGAACTGCAACAGAAATTCTTATTTGCCTTCTTCGATACATTACATGTGATGGCCTTTTCTTTATTGATATCATGAATGATGTGAGTATACCTGAGGAATGCACAAAATACTGCAGTTTTTCGCGAGTTAAAGTTTTATGAGCCTGTCATCTCCCCGTTGATGTTATGTCATGACTCAACAGAAAAAAAACAAATAATCAATCATCTCACAACTGTGAAAGAAACCAGAACAGACCCAAGCTGACAGCTTGACATGCACTTGCAAAAACAGAGTTGAGGTTGATGTATTAAGGAGTCCATTTCAATGACTGTTTTGGGAAATATCTCACAATTTGTACATCGGCATGTATGGATATAGCAAGCAGCACTACTCCAAACCTATGGACAGTGAGTGTGATCTGACAGAAAATACAAACTGGCAACCTATATATTTTAAATCTCCTTCATAGCGAATGGATTCCCTCTTCCAAATCAACTGAGAATCACACTCACCAATTATCTCACCTTGTTTTGCAAAACACATCAGGGTTTTGCATTGGACACCTTATCTAGGGGGAACATTTTATTCTCAAAAGCAATTATCTGATTCATCATTCGCCACCCGGGGGAATTCCCCCTGGTGGCATCTGACATTTCCTGGTTGGCTCGTGCCAGGCAGTAGTGACTCAGAGGTCAGCAGAGAGGGACTTTTCCAGAGCCTATGGGAAGGCTTGCCAGCGTCACAGAGTTTCCCATTCCCAGGCATGTGTGTTTCCCCAGTGCCAAGGGGTGAGATATCAGGAAACTTCACATTAATGAGGAAGAACAGACTCCGGGTGGTTTATATGATGACGTGGGAGAGTCGCTTAGTCATGTTCCCTTTCAAGACACACCACAAAAGGTTTTCAGAAGACAAAAGCACAGCTTTTGGGGGGTTGTCTTTAATCTTTGGTCAATGTAAATGGAAAGTGAAGGGCTCTTCGTTATTTCAAGAGTGACCAGCGAGCGTCCAAGTAATAAAAGAAAGGGATGGTGGTAGGTGGTGATGACTGGAAGAACACTTGACTTGGCTGGGCAACCACTGTTGTTTGGCTTTGTGCGGACAAATTCCAGCGTCAGCGAAGGGTAGTTAATCACCAGCCCGCCATTAGGCTGGTTCCACATTGCCACACCGTCACTCCTGCACAAAGGCGCTTGACCGTTCCTCACTCGAAGAACGCCCCTTTGGCTTTGGTGACGAGCCCATGTGTGGGCTGGATAACCAGCTGCACCCGATGCTTTCTAGAGACATTGACACATTCTTGGGGACGTTGCGCATCAAGTCCTTGTGGTGTCATTCATTAGTCTTTTATTCCAGCTCCAGTTGAGAAATGTGAGCGGTGACAGTCACATTAATGACTGTGCTGCGGCCACATCACTTGGCAGACTGTTTGGCAGGCCTGTCACTGCATTGTGGTCTCCATAAATGTCAAATTATGACCTTCAAAGATCATATCCTTGAAACTATAAACTGAAAAAATGACTGTTATTTCTTTCTCCAATCGCCGTGTTGTTTGACACATGGAAATGAGCCCTGTTTAGGGCAAACAAATAAAACCCAAGCATAATGACTCCTTAAATGGTCGAGGTGCTTTGTGACAAAGCCGAATCCTCAGAATGTCCATTGCATGTTTGTTAATGAGGACCATGTCTCCAGCTGTTTATCTTTGCCCCGTCCCGACACTTGCTCTCAACTCCCTGGTATGTACAATATGTTATTGTGTGCACAAGACACAAGCAATCAGGGAGAACTTCTCCCCAGATGATGCCAAAATTAATTCCAATACAAAGATGTCAGCCCTAAATCATAGTAGATGCTTGTTATTCTAATGCTGCTTGGCCACAGCTTGTTTGACTAAGGGCTTGAATATTCCATTACGGATCACAGTTGGACCTTGCCACCTCCATCATCTGTTACGCAGAATAAGACAAGTTCAAACGGGCAGCATTCATAATCATTAAAAGGCTATTCTGTATGCCTTTCTGCTCCGCAAGAAATGTAGTGGGGACTTGGTAGGCTGGAACCCAGCTTGGATCTGCTAAAATGTGACATGATCAGAAAGTTAAGGGTTGTGCAAGGCAGATGCCGGGACTGAAGGACTAGAGCCCACCATGATTGTATAAGCCTAATCTCCCCGGTAGTTGTATAGGACCCAGCACCTCATCAAGTCCTCCCGTACAGAGATTTGCATGTGAGTCAGATCTCGCTGGCTTGAGACCTGATCATTTGTTCCATGCATTGCAGTAGGAATTTGTGTTTGCCAAAAATTAGGCCTAAGCCAGAGATGGCAGACTGGTTGTGCTCTGTGCTGATTTTTTAAAATTCAATGATTCATTGTCTTTTTGCCTCCAGTTATCAAGTCCATAACTATCAAGTGAGTCAGTAGGTTAGGATTGTTGTGTTAGGAAATTATTATTAGGGAACTGGCAAACAAAATCCATCTTACGACATTGGAAGCTCTTCTTTGGGTATTGGAAAGAGGGAAGGACCTGGGACAGCAGTAGAAACCCTATTGGCTGGTCAGAAAAACAGCACAGGCTGTTTCAGGACAAGGAATCTTGGGGATTGAAAGCCATGACAGGTGTGTTTTACACACTATTTTAAATTAGAAGGAGACTCCAGATGTATTGAAGTGGACACTGAGATGGCCCACATGGGAGAACAGCGTATTTCTCTCACCTCATAAAACTTGACAGGGTCTTCATTGGGACCAACGCTCACCTTTGAATGGTTCATATCATGTCTGCAGAAATGATACTCTTGTGCAATTAAGTACTGTTTCCACATGGTCAGGTCCATGCCTGCTCTCAATTCTCCATTTGGAGAAGACTGAGGCCTATGCTAAAAAAGAGATGTGCCTCATTTAACTCTGTGATTTGGTCATTTCCTGACCGAGTCAGTGAGAGAAAGGTTTGAAATAGGGATATAGCCTTTTGCGGCAGCAATTTAGGTTTAGAAATACTTCATGTAAAATTTGACTTAAAATTGGTTCAATCGATGGAACGTTCATCTCAATTGCCTGCTGCATGGAGACCTTTAAAACGGGACCCTCTTGTCTAGCGTAGCAGGAGTTTGGAACGGTTTGGAACTTTTGGAACTGTTACATTGAGATTGATTCTCACGTCCTCTGCTTTTGCATGCTGTGAATCTTATGACATTTAATACAATATTCCCATATTTATGCTTGTGCACAGCCTTCTTGCATGAGTTGAAATGAGTAGCTCTTTGAGAAGTATTAACTACCTAAAACCGCCAGGGTTCTCAGAAATAATGGTTAAAATTGCACAATATGACAGTTCCATGCCTCTTTATTGCCAGGGTATATTAATCTTGTTTTTTTATGTACTGTTATGGTGAAACGTAATGGCCACAGAGCAAAATGTAATTTAGAGTGCAAGGTTTTATAAATGCAGAGAGAAAGGTGGAAACACAATATTCCAAACATCTCCCTTTGAGTTGACTCCAAATGGAGACAAAATGAGAATGTCTCATGTGACTCAGAGGACACACAACTCGGATCCCACCTCGTAACAGCAAGACGAACACCTACCCTTTCCTAAAACAATAACCAGGAGTATTCAGTTTCATTTACAGTGATCGAGAATAACAGGATATTTTCTTATCTTCAGCCACTGTGAATGAGTGCTGCTCCTAGCACATAACAACACTGATCATTTCCAGTATTGTTTCCAGTATGGGTCACGGTGACTCATTCCAGGGTCAAGGGTGGGAATATTTGTCATCTCCTTGGCAACAGCTTCCATGTGTCTTATCCTTCTCTGTGCCAGGCTTGTATTTCTCTACACTACTCTTATCCCTCCATCCCATCTCCACAGAGAACAGGTTCATCTCCGTGTATGAAGAGAGAGATTTTGATTCTCTCTCCATCTCTCCCCCTCTCTCCATCTCTCCCCCTCTCTCCATCTCTCCCCCTCTCTCTCAGGGTGGGTGCTCAATGATTTCATTTTCTCTGGCGGTAGAACAGGTGGTTATCCTCTTTATATTTGTGGAAGCAGTACTGATCAGTCACCCTGCGAGAGTATTAGTATCATAACCTCCTGCCTTGTTACCAGGATGACCCCAACAACGGTTCCATACCAGCATGGTCTGTTGTCATAGCTGTCATTGCCATGAACAGGAAACCCACTTGCGAGAAAACAGGATATAATAAAGACATTTACATTAAATAAAGCCTTATATCACAGTAACTACAGAGGAATAACACATGTAATTGTGACAACACTGTAATAACCTAGAAATTATATATACTGTAGTCACAATAAGTATTCCTCAAGGTATATATACAAAATGTACTACTGCGTATAAGTGCAGTCAGTGCACATTGTTAAATTGGTGTCGCTTTAACTATTGGTGTCGCTTTAAATTAAGTGCAGCATATAAAGGCTTCATATGCCTTCTTAAAACATTCAGAAACACTACATAACTGTGTTACAAATCATCTCTAACTATATGTCATACTTTATAAAGGGTTCATAAATGTGGCATAACTGTGTGACATAAATACCAAAAGTCAAATGCGACATAAATCTGTGCTTTCTAAAGGGTGGCATAAGCACAGTTTAATAAAGGCCTTATACATCATGTTAAATTGAGGCTTCACAAAGTATTCACAATGCATCTTGGTAGAGCATTGCAACGCCAGGATAGTGGAGTTTATTTTCTTCCTCATCAATCTATACACAATACCCCATAATGACAAAGCGAAAACAGTTTTTTTTTTTTGTGGCTAATTTACAAGATGATAAAACCCTGAAAAAAGCTTATTTACATAGGTATCCAGACCCCTTGCTATAAGACTCGGACTTGAGCTCAGGTGCATCCTGTTTTCATTGATCATACTTGAGATGTGTCTACAACTTGACTGGAGTCCACCCGTGATGAATTCAATTGATTGGACATGATCCCACAGTTGGTCCCACAGTTGACAGTGCATGTCAGAGCAAAACCCAAAACATGAGGTTGAAGGAATTGTCCGTTAAGCTCTGAGACAGGATTGTGTCGAGGCACAAATCTGGGGAACGGTACCAAAATATGTCTGCAGCATTGAAGGTCCCCAAGAACACAGTAGCCTCCATCATTCTTAAATGGAAGTAGTTTGAAACCACCAGACTCTTCCTGGAGCTGGTCGCCCGGCCAAACTGAGCAATTGGGGGAGAAGGGCCTTGATCAGGGAGGTGACCAATGGTCACCAATGGTCATTCTGATAGAGCTCCAGAGTTCCTCTGTGGAGATGGGAGAACCTTCCAGAAGGACAATCATCTCTGAAGGACTCCACCAATCAAGCCTTTATGATAGCGTGGCCAGACGGAAGCCACTCCTCAGTGAAAGGCACATAACAGCCCGCTTGCAGTTTGCCAAAAGCTGTGCAGCGATACTCCCCATCCAACCGGACTGAGCTTAAGAAGATCTGCAGAGAAGAATGTGAGAAAATCCCCTAAATACAGGTGTGCCAAACTTATAGCGTCATACCCAAGAATACTCGAGGCTGTAATCGCTGCCAAAGTTACTTCAACAAAGTGCTGAGTAAAGGGTCTGAATACTTGTGTAAATGTGATATTTCAGTTTTTTATTTTTAATACATTTGCTAACATTTCTAAAAACCTGTTTTAGTTTAGTCATTATGGCATATTGTTTATAGATTGAAGAGGGAAAACAACAATTTAATCAATTTTAGAATAAGGCTGTAATGTAACAACATTTTTACAAAGTCAAGTGGTCTAAATACTGTCTGAATGCACTGTTTATTTCTCTAAAACATTTCTAGGATGGCCCAACCTCTTTTCCTCCCGGGTGCAAAGTCAAAATTGGACCTGACCTCAACTTTTCCCATAAAATGCTGTGCTGCAGGATGACACACGCTCTAAATTGAAGTCATGCAGGCAAAAAATGTTGGTAGGGCCTTTTAAAATCTGTTTACATTTTTTGTCTTTGTTTCCCCCCAAATGACATTTTCTCAATTTCGTTTGTCCAGTTTTCGTATTTCAAAAAAAGTTTGTCACACTTTTTTTAATAGAAAAACAACAACAACATTTGATTTGATGTGTTCACAACAATGCTTAAACCACATCAGGGGATGACATTAAGAGGTCTTCCCTTTAAAGTTGTTTGGTTAGCGGGTTTCCTGTAGTGCAGTAAGTATATATGTGATGATTATGTATTCCATATACACTGATATCCATATACAGTGAAAGTCCATGTTATTCAGAGCCCCATGTAATAAAACCATACATTCTACACATTTATTGAGGGTTCCCTACAATTCTTTTACTGCGGCACCAAGAAAAGTTCTTGCTCTAAGCTAATATGTATTCCATATACAGTGATTCACATTGGGGCATTTATTTGACCTCGGAACATGTTTTAAAACCCAAATTTTACACAAATGTCACTTAAATATGAACAACTATGTATCATTGATTAGGTTTAGACAATAACTCAATATATCATGAATAAATACAGGTTATTGACACTTTTATACTAAAAGAAATCCCGTGACACGGAATCACTTTTTTAGTGTTGCTGACGAGACACTGATCATGTGATAAGTTTGGAAATCAAATGACCACTTGTGGTGCCACTGGACAGCGAAAATCAAGTAACGTAACCTTTATTTATTGTGAATTAAATTAGTTTGTAGTAGTTGAGTGTTGTGTTAGATTACATACTGTAGCTACCTCAATCAAAATGTTAAATAATTTCAGTGACTTCAGAGCAATTGCTATCCATCCGAAATTGTGCTAGCTAGCAGGCTCACCTAAATCAAAATCCACCTAGATACATCTCATTGTCACGTCATGAGATTTGTAATTGAAAGAGGAATATAATAATACAGATCAAATGGAGTTTTCCATCTCCCCATTTAGAATTTCTGGCGCAGAGCAGAAATGCCTTATCCAGATGGTGTGACAACAAAGACATTTCCTCAATGGCCTGCTAACTTCCTTTGTTACTTTTAAGGTTGGAACCAACATGCAGTACCTCCAGCAGGAAGAGAGGCAAGAATAATTTGTCTGCCAACTCAGGGTCTGCCAACTCAAGCTACACTATTCACAGCCCTGTGTAATGTTCAATGTAATTGCACTGCTGGACTATTTTAAACTTTATATATTTGTGTTGTTTTAAAAATGTACAAATAAGAGGAAACGTATTATTTTTAACAAATATTTAATGTTTATTTGTTTTAGCTGTTAGTGATAATTCCTGAAGTGTTAATACATTTTTTGTTTTACATCATTAGGACTTTATGTATGTGTTATCAATGACCAAAGGTGTCTGACTTTATAGTAAGTACAGCGTCATACGATACAAAGCATTTATGTCTGTTTTATAAATGACCAAAGGGGTCTCATTTTAAATTAAGTACAGTGTCTTTATAGATGTATCATCAACAACCAAAAGCATCTCACTTCACACTCAGTATGACAGAATATTACATAAAATGTCAATAAATAGGTTATTAACGTTCTGCTGATTTATAAAGGTTCTCTTATGATCCACAGGTTGCTGTAGGGTGTTGATGGACCTACAAAGTTTGTGTGTATGTCAGAACCACACCAGGTATTCCTCTTCTCTTCCCATGCTGGAGACCAGGGCTTGATTACAACCTGTTAACAATAGTGACAACATGTTGTGGCTATTTGTTCAGCAGGGGAGTGGGTGAATGTATCAAAGACCTGACTGGGCCCAGCAGAGTTCGGATTGGCTCGTTTTCGTTGTGTGCATGTTTGTGTACTGAGGAACATGCAACTTCGTTCCAGAAGAAAGACACTTTCAATTTCTTAAGTTTAGGGGCTTTCATCGAGGTTAGTGTTTCTTGGTGTAACGTCGTCCCCAGGCTGTTGCACACACAGCACATATAAGCCTGGGATATCCACCATTCAAAGTTGGCCTTAGTGAGAGTGACCATAGAAATCTATAGGAGTGACCTGAGTAAAGTATGTGTCATCGTCACTAGTTAAAACACTCAAAAGGTCCGAATTATGGCTAAACCCTGCCCATTTCCACAATTGATCTTCCTAAAATGTGATTTTAAATCTAACCCTAACTAATGAAGGCCAAGTTTGATGCACTGGGCCACCAGACCTTGTGCGCATTAGAGCAGATGTGTCTGGGAATGAGACTAGGTATAATGTGACTAATATGACTTCACTTTAGAGCATATGCCATCCTTGAGCACAACATGTCACCCTTCATAAAGTGGGTTATGTCACACTTGACATTGGTAATTATGTCAAACAGTTATGCCACATTTATGAACCCTTTATAAAGCATGACATATGGTTATAGATGCTTTAACACATGTATGTAGTGCTTAGGAAGGCATTATGAAGGCTTTACGAAGTCTTTATAAGCTGAATGTCATTTTAAGCGGGACCCAACTATTATACCTGTTGTTGACATTTTAAACTGAGGCCACTTATATTATCCACCACAAATTGTTAAAGGGTTTATGGGCTTATGCTCTGTAGCTCTGTCTCCGTGGTGTAAAAGAATATAGCAATGACTATACATGAAAATGAAAAACTCCAGGTTTAATTCATACCCATTGTACTCCAACTGTCTAGAGCATAATGGGGATTGTGTTGCCTCCATTTGTGGCATAATCCACAAAATGAGATTAATCAGTGCACAGACCTATCTGCCCTTAGACACAGAAACCCAATATGTTAATGTCTGACTCCAGAAAGAAGAGAGAAAAAAAATGTTTGAAATACTGCTCTACATGTTGGGGCAAAAGGTACTGTAAGTCTAATGACTCAGAGAATGTTTGAGTGTCAAGGTGCATAGGATTCCTGTGTCTCCATTGGGGTGAACATAGTATTTGTTCATGAGTAAGGGGGGAACCATTGTGACTTGGATCTTGAGGGTTCACAATAGGGCCTGGGCAGATAAGCATGCAGTCCAATCCTTTACTCTACATAGGAAGGGAAGCCTACCGAGCTGGACTGATGATATTTTAGAATGTTTCTACATGTAGAATAGGTTTGCGTGCAGTTAGCAAATTACAGCCAGCACTCTGTTCAAACGCTACCAGTGTGTCCGTGCCTTAAAGAGCAACTGAAGGCAAAGACATCATTTATCTGGTTGAAAATGGCCTATGTGACATCAATATTAGTCAGAAACGTTTATTCCAGTGCCAAAATTGACTAAAATGTGTAAGTAGGATCACTTTGCCCATCCCAGCTGCCATATTGTAAAATTCAAAACCCTTTCTCAAGCATCTTGTGTCCTACCGTGGCCTGTTTTGTAACATGAGTGACTGTAACGCAAGTGACTTGATTCAGCTAATGTGGCCTGCCTGCTCAAACGTATCTGCTAGCTACTACTAGTTGGCTTCATTGACAAACACAGATATGGAACTTATCTAGCTAGCTAGTGATTTTGGGCACCGATAAACAGTGTGTAATAGCTTGTGCTTTATTTACGAAATTAGTCCTGAGCACAGCCAGCAGCAGATGATGCAGTCCAATTACCTTTTCTTTTTTTTTTTTACTTGAGATATACCGCACCAAACACCTTAGCTAGATGTAAAATTGCACAAAGACCTCCTCAGCAAAAACATCCAAATTAACTCCCAAGACCCAAATTTTGTTTTTCTTAATGAGCAGCAGGAAAACATGTGGAATAGGTGAGTTCATCCCCCTTTAATACAGTATAGATAATATACTGTCAGATGTACTTTCACTTAGTTAATCTTTACAAAAATATAAACGTAACACGTAAAGTGTTTAGTCCCATATTTCATCAGGTGTAATAAAAGATCCCAGAAATGTTTCACACTCATAAAAATCTTGTTTCTTCTTTACATTCCTGTTAGTGAGCATTTCTCCTTTGCCAAGAAAATCCATCCACATGACAGGTGTAGCATATCAAGAAGCTGATTGTACAGCATGATCATTACACAGCTGCTCCTTGTGCTGGGGACAATAAAATGCCACTGTAAAATGTGCAGTTTTGTCACACAACACAATGCCACAGATGTCTCAAGTTTTGAGTGAGCCTGCAATTGGCATGCTGACTCAAGGAATGTCCACCAGAGGTGTTTCTCTTCACGGAGGAATGCCGGTTTCAACAGTACTGGGCATATGGCAGACAGCATGTATGGTGTTGTGTGGGAGAGCGGTTTGCTAATGTCAATGTTTTGGAGTGGCCCATGGTGGGGTTATGGTATTGGCAGGCATAAGCTGCCGACAATGAACACAATTGCATTTTATCGATTGCAATTTGAATGCACAGAGATAGTGTGACAAGATCCTGAGACCCATTGTCGTGCCAGTCATTTACCGCCATCACCTCATGTTACAGCAAGATAACGCACGGTCTCATAACGCAAGGATCTGTTCACAATTCCTGGAAACTTAAAATGTCCCCAGTACATCCCAGCTCTTGAGCATGTTTGGGATGCTCTGGATCGATGTGTACTACAGCGTGTTCCAGTTCCCACCAATATCCAGCAACTTCACACAGCCATTGAAAAGGAGTGGGGGAGTGGGACAACATTCCACAGGTCACAATCAACAGCCTGATCATCTCTATGTGAAGGAGATGGTGGTCATACCAGATACTGATTGGTTTTCTGATCCACATCCCTACTTTTCTTTAAGGTATCTGTGATCAACAGATGCATAGCTATATTCCCAGTCATGTGAAATCAATAGATTAGGGCCTAATGAATTTATTTCAATTGACTGATTTCCTTATGTGAAATGGAAGTCAGTAATATCTTTGAAATTGTTGCATGTTGCATTTATATTTTTGTTCAGTGTAGTTGAACAAACACACTGATATGCATGTACAAGCAGAACAGCGGCTTTCGTCATGTTCCGTCGACTTTCATGTGTGTTTAATTGTCAAGTGCCTTGGCGGCCACTGCGTCTTGCCGTTCCAATGAGGCATAACGAAAACGACTGCATCAGTGTGGAAACTGCATCAAACCATTTCACCTCTCCACACTCAACTGGTAACTTGTCTGAACCAGGATCCTAACATTATCAGATGGGAGATTGTAATCCCTCTCTCCCTCTCTGTGCTCTCAGTTTCACATAAACCCTCTTTCCCTCCAGAACGTTGTAGCTGGATGTGTAGAGGCACAACGGGCCAGTGTCTGATTATCTTCACAGCTTCCTCCCTTTGTCCTCACAACGCAGTGAAGAGATCTTATCAAGAGCGTGTTTTAGCCTGTGCGTTCTCCCCGAGACAAGTAACAGTGTACCCAACTCAGGGGCCTGTCCAGCTCAATGTCCAATTCTTTATTTTAATTTATCTCATGTCCTCCATCTAACCCTGTCATAGATACTTGTCATTAGCTTTTTTTGAGGGGTGCCACAAATGAAATGTGTCAGACAATAAATCAAATTAAATTAAATCACATTTTATTTGTTGTAAACAACCGGTGTAGACTAACAGTGAAATGCTTACTTATGGGCCCTTCCCAACAATGCAGAGCGAAAAGTACACAATGAGTAACGATAACCTTGCAATATGCACAGGGTACCAGTACTGAGTCGATGTGCAGGGGTAAGAGGTAATGGAGGTAGATATGTACATATACTGTAGGTAGTGGTAAAGTGACTAGGCAACAGGATAGATAATAAACAGTAGCAGCAGCATACGAGATGAGTCAAAATAGTTATTCGCAAAAAAAGGGTCAAAGCAGATAGTCTGGGTAGCTACAGTATTTAGTGAACTGTTTTGTAGTCTTATGGCTGGAAGGTTGAAGCTGTTTAGTGTCCTGTTGGTACCAGACTTGGTGCATCCAAATATATTTTTGATACTGTCACAAAGCTAACTAAAAAGTAGTATTCCCCAAGAGAGGATGGCTTTCACTTAAATTCATGAACTTCTTTGAGGAAAAGATCATGATCATTAGAGAGCAAATGATGGACTCCTCTTTAAATCTGCGTAGTCCTCCAAAGCTCAGCTGTCCTGAGTCTGCACAACTCTGCCAGGACCTAGGATCAAGGGAGACACTCAAGGTTTTTAACACTATATCTCTTGACACATTGATGAAAATAATCATGGCCTCTAAACCTTCAATCTGCATACTGGACCCTATTCCAACTAAACTACTGAAAGAGTTGTTTCCTGTGCTTGGCCCTCCTAAGTTGAACATAATAAACGGCTTTCTATCCATCGGATGTGTACCAAACTCACTAAAAGTGGCAGGAATAAAGTCTCTCTTGAAAAAGCAAAAGCTTAACCGTGAAAATATATAAAAAACTATCGGCCTATATCGAATCTCCCATTCCTCTCAGAAATATATGAAATAGCTTTTGCGCAGCAACTCACTGCCTTCCTGAAGACAATGTATACGAAACGCTTCAGTCTAGATTTAGACCCCATCATAGAACTGAGACTGCACTTGGGAAGGTGGTAAATTACCTTTTAATGTCGTCAGACCGAGGCTCTGCATCTGTCCTCGTGCTGCTAGACCTCAGTGCTGCTTTTGATACCATCGATCATTACATTCTTTTGGATAGATTGGAAACCCAAATTGGTCTACACGGACAAGTTCTGGCCTGGTTTAGATCTTATCTGTCGGAAAGATATCAGTTTGTCTCTGCGGATGGTTTGTCCTCTGACAATTCAACTGTAAATGTTGGTGTTCCTCAAGGCTCCGTTTTAAGACCACTATTGATATCACTATATATTTTACCTCTTGGTGATGTCATTCGGAAACATAACGTTAACTTTCAATTCTATGCGGACGACATACAGTTGTACATTTTGATGAAACATGGCTAAGCCCCAAAATTGCCGTCCCTGGAAGCCTGTGTTTCAGACATAAGGAAGTGAATGTTCTACTTTTAAACTCGGACAAAACAGAGATGCTAGTTCTAGGTCCCAAGAAACAAAGAGATCTTCTGTTGAATCTGACAATTAATCTTGTTGGCTGTACAGTCGTCTCAAATAAAACTGCGAAGGACCTTGGCGTTAGTCTGGACCCTGATCTCTCTTTTGACAAACATATCAAGACTGTTTCAAGGACAGTTTTTTTCCCCATCTACATAACATTGTAAAAATCTGAAACTTTCTGTGCAAAAATTATGTAGAAAAATGTATCCATGCTTTTGTCACTTCTAGGTTAGACTATTGCAATGCTCTACTTTCCGGCTACCCGGATAAAGCACTAAATAAACTTCAGTTAGTGCTAAACATGGCTGCTAGAATCTTGACTAGAACCAAAACATGTGATTATATTACTCCAGTGCTAGCCTCTCTACACTGGCTTCCTATTAAGGCAAGGGCTGATTTCAAGGTTTTACTGCTAACCTACAAAGCATTACATGGGCTTGCTCCTACCTATCTTTCCGATTTGGTCTTGCCGTACATACCTACACGTACGCTACGGTCACAAGACGCAGGACTCCTTACTGTCCCTAGAATGTCTAAGTGAACAGCTGGAGGCAGGTGAAGGTGAATGGAAAGGCACTGGAGCCTTGCTGTCTCTGCCTGGCCGGTTCCCCTCTCTCCACTGATATTCTCTGCCTCAAACCCTATTACAGGGGCTGAGTCACTGGCTTACTGGTGCTCTTCCAATGCCGTCCGTAGGAGGGGTGAGTCACTTGAGTGAGTTAAGTCACTGACGTGATCTTCCTGTCTGAGTTGGTGCCCCTCCTTGGGTTGTGCCGTGGGGGAGATCTTCGTGGGGCATACTGTACTCTGCCTTGTCTCAGGATGGTAAGTTTGTGGTTGAAGATATCCCTCTAGTGGAGTGGGGGCTGTGCTTTGGCAAAGTGGGTGGGGTTGATGACAGACTAAGGTGGTTAGGAATATTTAAAAAAAAGCAAAAGCAGAGTTCTTTCGCAGAGTGATCAATGAAGCGAAAGGAAATGGCAAAAAAACTAACAGGGAAGAGGAGCTGACAAGTCCAAAAACCATCCTTAATTAAAGGTTAATGGGATTCTAATTCAAGACTCCAATTTCATATCCACCAGCTTTAACATTTTTTGTTGTTGACTCTGTCAGGGAACTGGCTCAAATATTTTCAACCAAGACCACAGTTCTCACTCCCATAGATAATAATACAAATTTCAGCGCCAGCAGTGGACAGTATTATTAGCTTCTTCAGGAGCTCTAGAACAAAATATGTATTTGGTCTTGATACTGCATTCCTGAAGAGACACAAATATTATCTTATCGCCCCTATTGTACATCTAGTTAATTTGTCTATCAAATATGGGTTATTCCCCAATGTTTGGAAGTCTGATGCAGTGATACCTGTTTTAAAATCTGGTGACAACACTGGTGGAAAATTACCGGCCTATAAGAATTCTTCCAGTTCTATCAAAAGAGGCTGAAAGATAGGTGGCTGATCATCTGACTGACCACCGTATTGAGGGCAACTCAATACATCAAATGCAATTTGGATTCAGAATGAACCATTCTACCGAAACAGCCAATTGCTATTTTCTGGAGTGCATTGAATCTAAACTGGACATAGGTGGTGAAGTCGGCTCAGTCTTTTTGGATCTTAAAAAGGCCTTTGGTACTGTGAATCATGAGGTCCTCCTATCCAAACTATCCTCCTTTAATGTGTCCACTGAAGTCATTAGTTGAATGTTTTCCCATCTCACAAACAGAAGTGAAAGGGTTTATTTGGGGGACACTCAGTCGGACTCTCTTTAATATAACATTGGGGTCCCACAAGGGTCAATATTAGGCCCCCTTCTGTTTACCATCTATATAAATTATCTCCCAATTACTTGCCCACAAGTTAACATGCAGATGTATGCAGATGATACAGTTCTGTATGTACACTCAAAAACTAGACAATTGGTTGTTAACAAGTTAACTGAAGCTATGATACATGTTTCTAAATGGATGATTACTTTTTGCCTGCATTTAAATATCGACAACACTGTTTGTATGAATTTCTCTAAGAAATCCATTGATTCTTCCCAACGAGCTGTTCTTGTTAATGGGGAGAATCTGAAAGTTGTGTCTAACTTCAGGTATCTTGGTGTCATTTTGGACTCCAACTTGAGATTTATTTTAAGAAACATGTGAAAAAGGTGGTTAACACGGTTAAGTTTGGATTATCCAACTTTAGGTTTATCAGACCTTTCCTTCCTCTGGAGGCCGCCAAACTATATCTGCATGCTGTGATCTTCTCACATCTGAGATATTGTCTCAAATGCTGTTCACAAGCAGGAGCTACTATTCTGAAACCAATTGAATCACTCTACAAACAAACACTTAAGATTTTTAATAACAAACCAAACAGTTACCACCATTATGATATCATTTAAAAACATAATTTATTTAGTCTGGATAGCTTTAAGCAGTATGTAGATGCAAGCCTTGTCTTTAAGATCCTGCATGGTCTTGCCCCTCCACCCCTATGTCGGCATATCATGCTCAAGGAAAGCACATCCAGGATAACAAGGGCAGTAACTAGATTGCGTTGTCCCTTTTCAACACAGTAAAATTGGCCATTCAGCCATCTCTGTTAGAGATACAATATACTGGAAAGCATGTCCTTTTGTGGTGGTTTATTTGCAGCAACATGAAGTCCTGTTTCACGCAGTCTATTCTGAATAGTTGATGTTGAGATGTGCCGGTTACTTGAACTCTATGAAGCATTTATTTGGGCTGCAATTTCTGAGGCTTGTAACTAATGAACTTATCCTCTGCAGCAGAGATTACTCTGGGTCTTTCTTTCCTGTGGTGGTCCTCATGAGAGCCAGTTTCATCATAGTGCTTGGTGGTTTTTTCGACTGCACTTGAAGAAACTTTAAAAGTTCTTGAAATTTTCCGGATTGACTGACCTTCATGTCTTAAAGTAATGATGACCTGTCATTTCCCTCTGTTTATTAGAGCTGTTCTTGTCATAATACTGACTTGGTATTTTACCAAATAGGGCTATCTTCTGTATACCACCGCTACCTTGTCACAACACAACTGATTGGTTCCAATGCCTTAAGAAGGAAAGACATTCCACAAATTAACTTTTAACAAGCACACCTGTGAATTGAAATGCATTCCAGGTGACTACCTTATGAAGTTGGTTGAGAAAATGCCAAGATTGGGCAAAGCCGTCATCAAGGCAAAGGATGGCGCCGATAGAGATGGCCGCCTCACTTCGAGTCCTTAGAAAACGATGCAGGATAGGGGGCAGTATTTCCCCTTTGGATGAAATGCATGCCCATAGTGAACTGCATCAAAATCTGTCCTAAATTGCTAATATATGCATATATGCATATTATTATTATTATATTATTATTATTATTGGATAGAGATTTGATTTGATTTAGAGAACACTCTGAAGCTTCTAAAACCTAATGAATTATGTCTGTGAGTATAAGAGAACTCACAGGGCAGGCAATCTTCCAAACTAGTTTTGAATCCTGAATGTTGGGGCAACTTTGACGTCATCGCCCCCTCCCTTCCCAACAAGTTATGGATCTGGAAACACTTCCTATGTCTTCCACTAGATGTCCTCATTCAGTAGAAAGTGTAATCGAGCATTTGCTGTGAACTTTGACCTAATGGGGAGGAATTTGCTACGGTGTCACAAAAGATTCACGTGCTTGAGGGTGCATATGCGTTAGGCTGCTTTGTCTGTTCCAGTCAGCCCCAGATGAACTAGGATTGTCCGGTTGGAATGCCATTCGTTTTGTACGTTTATAACATCCTGAAGATTGATTCTGCACTTAGTTTGACCAGTTTCGTTGACCTGTAATATGTAATTTGGAAGTTTTGATGCAAAATTATTCTGGACCAGAAGTAATTTTTTGGGCATTTGAGCTGAAAGTGGTAGCAGATGCTACTACATGGACACTAGAATTGAACATTATGAAACAAAAAGATTTATTGTTGAAGTAGGACTCCGTCCACTACATTCTGATCAAAGACCATCAAAGGTAAGGGAATATTTATGTTGTAATTTTGTATTTCTGTTGACTCCAACATAGCGGAGAAATATTGTTACGTCTGAGCGCCGTCTCAGATTATTGCATGGTAGGCTAATTCCGTAACGTTAAAAAAAATGTGACACAAGCGGTTGCATTAAGAACCAGTGTATCTTTTTAATTATATGTAGAACATGTATCTTTAGTCAAAGTTTATGATGAGTATTTCTGTTATCTGGCTTAGCCTTCTATAATTTCTCCGGACATTTTGGAGAATTTGCTGAACATGGCGTCAATGTAAACCGAGATTTATGGATATAAATGCATATTATCGAACAAAACATAAATGTACTGTGTAACATGTCATATGACTGTCATCTGATGAAGATTTTAAAGAGGTTAGTGAATGATTTTTCTTTTAATCCTGCTTTTGTGATTGTATCTTTTGTTCTACAAAATGGCTGCCTATTATCTTTGTTTTGGTGGTGGTCTAACATAAATATGTCCTATGTTTTCGCCGTAAAACATTTTAAAAATCTGACACACTGGGTAGATGAACAAGGTGTTTATCTTTCATTTGAGGTATTGGACTTGTTAATGTGTGGAGGTTAAATATTTCTAAGAATATTTTTGCATTCCCTGTGCCACCGTTTCAGCTGAACGGGGGGGTGTAGTTCCCATATGGGAACCCATAGGCACAACATTATTTCTTACATTGTTAGCCCAGAAAATCTAAATTTTTATTACATATAGCCGAGAAGAACTATTGGATATAAGAGCGATGTCAACTTACCAACATTATGACCAGGAATATGACTTTCCCGAAGCACATCTTTTGTTTGGACCACCACCCAGGACATTTGATCTAATCCCAGAGGCCGACCCAAAACAACGTCGCCGCAGAAGAGGTAGACGGAGCGGCCTCCTGGTCAGACTTCAAAGGCGTGCACACCACCCACCGCTTCCAAGTATATTACTCGCCAAAGTCCAGTCTTTAGACAACAATGTGGATGAAATTAGGGCAACGATTGCCTTCCAACATTCTCTGTTTGATGGAAATATGGCTATCTCGGGATATGATGTCAGAGTCAGAACAGCCACCGGGTTTATTCATGCGTCGCACTGACAGAAATAAACATCTCTCTGGGAAGAACAAGGGCGGAGGTGTATGCTTCATGATTAACGACTCATGGTATAATCATAACAAGATACAGGAACTCAAGTCCTTCTGTTCACCTGACCTAGAATTCTTTACAATCAAATGCCGACCATATTATCTCAAAAGATTTTTCTTATTGGTTATCGTCACAGCTGTGTATATCCCCACTCAAGCAGATACCACGACGGCCCTCAAGGAACTTCACTGAAAACCATATATCCTGAGGCTGCGTTTATTGTTGCTGGGGATTTTAACTGGGAAATGTTCTGGGTGGCCTCAGAGAATAACATTGATTTATACGCTGACTCAGTGAGTGAGTTTATAAGGTAGTGCATTGGAGATGTCGTACACACTGCGACTATTAAAACCTACCCTAACCAGAAACCGTGGCTAGATGGCGGCATTTGCGCAAAACTGAAAGCACAAACTACTGTATTTAGCCATTGAAAGATGACTGGACATATAGCCGAATATAAACATTGTAGTTATGCCCTCCATAAGGCAATACAACAAGCAAAATGTCGGTATAGGGACAAAGTGGAGTCGCAATTCAACGGCTCAGACATGAGATGCATGTCACAGGGTCTACAGGCAATTACGGACTACAAAAAGAAAACAAGCCACGTCACGGACACCGACGTCTTGTTCTCCGTAGCCGATGTGAGTAAGACATTTAAACTTGTTAATCTTTGCAAGGCTGCTGGCCCTGACAGCATCCCTATCCAAGTCCTCAGAGCAGACCAGCTGGCATCACACTGCACACTGTCCTATCCCATCTGGACAAGAGGAATACCTATGTAAGAATACTGTTCATCGACAACAGCTCAGCATTCAACACCATAGTACCCTCCAAGCTCATCATTAAGCTGGAGGCCCTGTGTCTCAACCCCGCCCTGTGCAACTGGGTCCTGGACTTTCTGATGGGCTGCCCACCGGTGGTGATGGTAGGAAACAACATCTCCACCCCGCTGATCCTCAACACTGGGCCCCACAAGGGTGCGTGCTCAGCCCCCTCATGTACTCCCCGCTCACCCATAACTGTGTGGCCAAGCACACTTCCAACTCTATCATCAAGTTTGCAGACAACACAACAGTAGTGAGCTTGATTACCAACAACAACGAGACAGCCTACAGGGAGGAGGTGAGGGCACTTTGATTGTGGTGTCAGGAAAATAACATCTCACTCAACGTCAACAAAACAAAGGAGATGATTGTGGACTTCAGGAAACAGCAGAGGGAGCAACCCCCCTATCCACATAGATGCGACAGTATTGGAGAAGGTGGAAAGTTCCTTGGCGTACACATCACAGAAAAACTGAAATGGTCCACCCACACAGACAGTGTGGTGAAGAAGGTGCGACAGCGCCTCTTCAACCTTAGGAGGCTGAAGAAATTTAGATTGTCACCTAAAACCCTTACTGCACCCTCACTGCAACTGCACCGCCCTCAACCTCAAGCTTCTCCAGAGGGTGGTGCAGTCTGCACAATGCATCACCGGGGGCAAACTACCTGCCCTCCTAGACACCTACACCACCCGATGTCACAGGAAGGCCAAAAAGATAATCAAGGACAACAACCACCCGAGCCACTACCTGTTCACTACTCTACCATCCAGGTGGTGAGGTCAGTACAGTTGCATCAAAGCTGGGACCAAGAGACTGAAACAGCTTCTATCTCAAGGCCACCAGACTGTTGAACAGCCATCACTAACACAGAGAGGCTGCTGCCTACATACAGACTCAAATCATTGGCCACTTTAATAAATCGATCACTACTCACTTTAAATAATGCCACTTTATTAATGTTTTCATATCTTACATTACTCATCTCATATGTATATACTGTATCTTATACCATCTATTGCATCTTGTCTATGCCGCTCGGTCATTGCTCATCCATATATTTATGTACAAATGTACAAATTCTTATTCCATCCCTTTAGATTTGTGTGTATTAGGTAGTTGTTGTGGAATTGTTAGATTACTTATTAGATATTACTGCACTGTCAGAACTAGAAGCACAAGCATGGCGCTACATTGCACAGACACTGCTAACCATGTGTATGTGACCAACAACATTTGATTTGGTTTTGATTAGACTTTGAATAATCTCAAATATTAAAATATATTTTGATTTGTTTAACACTTTTTTGGTTACTACATGATTCCATGTGTTATTTAATAGTTTTGACGTCTTCACTATTATTCTGCAATGTAGAAAATAGTAATAAAATGTAAAAAAATACTTGAATAAGTAGGTGTATCCAACATTTTGAATCGTACTGTATATATAGACATACTCTACTGGTAAATATTATGGTCTGCAGTTTATCATTAGGCATTCTAATTTAGGTGAGCAAAAGCCTCGAGCCTTGCTTAACATTAGAGATTTTGCACCAACTGTAGCTAACAAGGAAACACCCCTCCCCCTCTCATCTTACTTGAGGGTGCCTGGAAAAGCCAGCGAGGTATATATTATCCATGTCCTTGTTCAGCCACGACTCTGAGAAACATAGGGTATTACAGTTTTTCAGGTCCCGTTGATAGGATAGTCTCGAACGGAGCTCATCCAGTTTGTACTATAGTGATTGTAGGTTCGCAAACAAAACATAGGAAAATGGCAGTCTAGATGCTCGCCGACGTAGTCTAATCATGACACCACCTCGTTTACCTTTCTTTCACCACTTCTCCCTCTTTCAAGTCCCTGGGATCAGGGCCTGGTACTGGGAAAGCATAACATCTAGAGCTGCCAACTCGTTGAAGTAGAACTCTTCATCCAAATTTAGTTTAGTGACCGCTGTTTTGATGCCCATAAGCTGTTTATCAATTGTAGGAAATTATGGCAAAAAAAGTTAAGAACACAGGGAAAAAAGACAAAATAGCAGAATAGGTCAGAGCCCATAAGATGGCAGCTAACCACTGCAGCGTCATCTCTGACACACAAATAGGGAACTTAAGCACCAGGGCACCTGTGGCAGTGGGGAATCGTTTGAGGGCTACACGTGCCGGCTGATGTGAGAAGATTCCCTGGCCAGATGGGGGAAGATGTAGTGTCCGTTTCTAGGGAGAATAGGAGGGCATTGCAATAAGACAGAACATTGGAGGGGATCGAAAAGCTTTGCAACATCTCCATTACACATCACAGCATGATCAAATGAGTAAATGAGAATATAGGCGTCAGAAAGGAACTACTCAAAGGCATTGGTTTTCCGATGCATCCTTCATTATTTGCAAAGAAAAAATACAATAAATCACACATTTTCTCATGTGTTTTTGGAATGATTATTATTTTTTATATGATCTAGACCAGAGGGAAAATGAATTAGATTCTTTGTGAGGACTCTCTGTAAGTGTCATTAATGTGTCATCTGGTTATGTTTCACCCACATAGCATCATCACAGCTAATCGTATTAGCATCCACTGTGCCATTACCTCACAGTACCTGCGCATCCCTTCGCACTGTATAGCCAAGCTCTGGCCAAGTGAGTGGAATATATGTGAACCGTTTCAGGAAACTAGGCATATGTCACAAGTCACGACTTCACAGGAGAGCCATTTGAATATTTTTGGTAGAAATGTTATCTGGAACATGTGAACTTTCATGTGTCTTAATAACAAACTTCTATGCCATCTGTAAATATGAATAACATTGTTAATTACGAGCCGTGTTGATTAAGCCACAGGAAAAAACAGCAAACTTCCCACTAGCCATGATTGGCTGAAATAATGAGTAGGCTGGACATGCCAAGAGAGGATTGGTCTGCCATATAGAAGGCTTCTGTCTATTTGAGGTAGTCAGTCTGTGTCTGTGTTGGTTTCCTTTCAAGCTAAAGTGTACTGTTAGCTAGCTAGCTAACGTTAGCTGGCTGGCTCCCTAGCCAATGTTATGTGTATGACGTTATTATTCGCATCCCAGAACCATTTGTTTTGCTAGGTAGAGACTAATGTTAGCTAGCTAACATTGAACCTGGTTGGTTAGCTCCCAGCAGATTCATGCAGGGTAGTAACGACATGATTTGGCACAATGTTCATTGTTGTTTAACTAGCTAACGTTAGCTGGCTGGCTTGTTAGCTAATGTTACATAACGTGTGTGATCTTACACATTGTTTACCTGGCTAGGTTCATTGTTTACCTGGCTAGCTAGTTACATGTCTTCAGCTAAAGTGTACAACACCCGTTGAATATGGCCGGTGTGTAACGGCGTTCGTCTGTTGAAGGAGAGTCGGACCGAAATGCAGCGTGGTGGTTACTCATGTCTTTAATGAAGAATAGCGATACATGAAATAACTATATATAAACAAAAACAACAAACGGAACGCGAAAACCTATTACAGCCTATCTGGTGAACACTACACAGAGAACAAAGGAACAATCACCCACAAAATACACAGTGAAACCCCGGCTACCTAAATATGGTTCCCAATCAGAGACAACGAGAATCACCTGACTGATTGAGAACCGCCTCAGGCAGCCAAGCCTATGCTATACACACCCCTAATCAGCCACAATCCCAATGCCTACAAAAAACCCAATACGTCAACACAATAAGCTCATTTCACACCCTGGCCTGAACAAATAATAAAGAAAACACCAAAATACTAAGACCAAGGCGTGACCCCCCCCCCCCCAAGGTGCTGGCTCCCGGACGCACCTCAAAACCATAGGGAGGGTCCGGGTGGGCGTCTGTCCATGGTGGCGGCTCCGGCTCGGGATGTGGACCCCACTCCATTAATATCATAGTTCCTCCCCTTCGCGTCCTGGGATAATCCACCCTCGCCGCCGACCATGGCCTAATAGTCCTCACCCAGAACCCCACTGGACTGAGGGGCAGCTCGTGGATGAGGGGCAGCTCGGGACTGAGGCAGCTCGGGACTGAGGGGAAGCTCGGGACTGAGGGGAAGCTCGGGACTGAGGGGTAGCTCGGGACTGAGGGGAAGCTCGGGACTGAGGGGCAGCTCGGGACTGAGGGGCAGCCCGGGACTGAGGGGAAGCCCGGGACTGAGGGGAAGCCCGGGACTGAGGGGAAGCCCGGGACTGAGGGGAAACCCAGTACTGAGGGGAATCCCAGTACTGAGAGGAAGCCCAGTACTGAGAGGAAGCCCAGTACTGAGATGAAGCTCAGGCAGGTAGTTGGCTCCGGCAGATCCTGGCTGGCTGGCGGATCTGGAAGAGTCTGGTTGACTGGCAGATCTGGAAGAATCTGGTTGACTGGCAGATCTGGAAGATCATGGCTGACTGGCAGATCTGGAAGAATCTGGTTGACTGGCAGATCTGGCTGCTCCATGCAAACTGGCAGCTCTGGCTGTTCCATGCAGACTGGCAGCTTCATGCAGACTGGCAGCTCTATGCAGATTGACAGCTCAGGCTGCTCCATGCAGACTCACAGCTCAGGCTGCTCCATGCAGGCTGACGGCTCTGGCTGCTCCATGCAGGCTGACAGCTCTGGCTGCTCCATGCAGGCTGACAGCTCTGGCTGCTCCATGCAGGCTGACAGCTCTGGCTGCTCCATGCAGGCTGACGGCTCTGGCTGCTCCATGCAGACTGACGGCTCTGGCTGCTCCATGCAGGCTGACAGCTCTGGCTGCTCCATGCAGGCTGACAGCTCTGGCTGCTCCATGCAGGCTGACAGCTCTGGCTGCTCCATGCAGGCAGGAGGCTCCGGCAGCGCAGGAGAGGAGACAGGCTCTGGCTGCGCTGAACAGGCGTGAGGCTCCGGCAGCGCTGTAGAGGAGGAAAGCTCTGGCTGCGCTAAACAGGCGGGAGGCTCCGGCAGCGCAGGAGAGGAGAAAGGCTCTGGCTGCGCTAAACAGGCGGGAGACTCCAGCAGCGCAGGAGAGGAGGAAAGAGCTGGCTGCGCTGAACAGGCGGGAGGCTCCGGCAGCGCTGTAGAGGAGGAAGGCTCTGGCTGCGTTAAACAGGCGGGAGGCTCCGACAGCGCTGTAGAGGAGGAAGGCTCTGGCTGCGCTAAACAGGCGGGAGGCACTGAAGGCCAGGTGCGTGGTGCTGGAACTGGTGGTACTGGATCGAGGACACGCACAAGAAGCCTGGTGCGGGGAGCTGCTACCGGAGGACTGGTGTGTGGAGGTGGCACTGGATAGACCGGACCGTGCAGGCGCACTGGAGCTCTTGAGCACCGAGCCTGCCCAACCTTACTTGGCTCGATGCCCACTCTAGCCCGGCTAATACGAAGAGCTGGTATGTACCGTACCGGGCTATGCACCCGCACTGGAGACACCGTGCGCTCACTAGCATAACACGGTGCCTGCCCGGTCTCTTTAGCCCCCCGGTAAGCACAGGGAGTTTGCGCAGGTCTCCTACCTGGCATAGCCATACTCCCTGTAAGCCCCCCCCCCCAATACATTTTTTGGGCCGACTCTCAGGCTTCCATCCGCGTCGCCGTGCTGCCTCTTCATACCAGCGCCTCTCCGCTTTAGCCGCCTCCAATTCTTCTTTGGGGCGTCGATCTTCACCAGGCTGTGCCCAGGGTCCTTTTCCGTCCAATATCTCCTCCCAAGTCCAGAAGTCCTTTGATCGCTGCTCCTCACGATTAACAGGGAGAGTTGGCTCAGGTCTGACTCCTGACTGTGCCACTCTCTCCCTGAGCCCCCCCCAATAAATTTCTGGGGCTGCTTTTCGGGCTTCCTTGCCAACCATGTTCCCTCGTATCGTCGGCTCTTATCTCCGGCTGTCAACAAACGGAACGCGAAAACCTATTACAGCCTATCTGGTGAACACTACACAGAGACAGGAACAATCACCCACAAAATACACAGTGAAACCCCGGCTACCTAAATATGGTTCCCAATCAGAGACAACGAGAATCACCTGACTCTGATTGAGAACCGCCTCAGGCAGCCAAGCCTATGCTATACACACCCCTAATCAGCCACAATCCCAATGCCTACAAAAAACCCAATACGTCAACACAATAAGCTCATTTCACACCCTGGCCTGAACAAATAATAAAGAAAACACAAAATACTAAGACCAAGGCGTGACACGGTGTCAGTAAACGTCGGCAAAAAAGCGCAACGAAATTGTTTGCTGCAGAGCTGGTTAGGCTGTTTTCATCTTATCCAAAGGTAAACAAATCATTGACCAGAGCAATGATTGAGCTGAGAGCGAAACGAGATGGGTAGGGCTAAAGCTTAAGAGAGTGTGAACGATGCTGAATGGGTGTAGACAAGAAGAGTTCTTCACTAGATACCAAAACATTCAAAGGCCATTTTCTCAAAAGTGAGTTTACAAGTTCAATTTAGAAAGCAGAATAACTTTTCCATTCTTCCTCAAATGCAGTGTATGATATACCATTTTGTAGTTCTGAGTCTCTACTTTTATCCAATGTAAAAAACACATTTTCAGATGTTGCTACATAAGAACAAATCCAGGAAAACAACTGCCGATTGAAAGGGACAGTGTACAAAGGATTATGATATTGATATCAGTAATAACACACACACACACACAGACACACACACACACACACACACAGCGAGTAGTAATTGGATTGGGCATACACACCCACTGTGACATCATTGACAGTGACCCTTCTCTACTGCTTATTGATCATCTCCATTCACACTGTAAATGTGGAGAATGAATGTCTCACATATTTCTCATCCACACACACACATCTACCCACCCATGCATTACATGCACGCTCACACGCATGCAAACACACAAACACACACACAAAGTAATGTACATGCATTTACCTTTTAACTTGCGTACATTTTTGAAGCACATGCAGTACCAGTCAAAAGTTTGGACACACCTGCTCATTCAAGGGTTTTTCTTTATTTTGATATTTTCTACATTGTGGAATAATAGTGAAGACATCAAAACCTTTGTGTCTTGAAGTAATGATGGACTTTCGTTTCTCTTTACTTATTTGAGCTGTTCTTGCCATAATATGGACTTGGTCTTTTACCAAATAATCTTCTGTATACCACCCCTAACTTTTCACAACACAACAGATTGGCTCAAACACATTAAGAAAGAAAGAAATTCCACAAATTAACTTTTAACAAAGCACACCTGTTAATTGAAATGCATTCGAGGTGACTACCTCATGGAGCTGGTTGAGAGAATGCCAAGAGTGTGCAAAGCTGTCATCAAGGCAAAGGGTGGCTACTTTGAAGAATCTCAAATATAAAATATATTTTGATTTGTTTAACACTTTTTTGGTTACTACATGATTCCATATGTGTTATTTCAAAGTTTTGATGTCTTCACTATTATAGAAATTGAGCACTATTTAGAAAATAGTAAAAAATAAAGAACAACCCTTGAATGAGTAGGTGTGTCCAAACTTTTGACTGGTACTGTATGTTTCTTCCACGTCTTCACCAACCATTCAGCCATCCCTCCACAACCACTACCGGCAGTTCAAAAAGGAACATATCTTCTCTGATCGATCCAAAACCCAAAATTTACGACTGCTCGAGAAACAATAAAAAAAGGCACACTTAAAAAAATTGCATGAAATCTCTAGGGCAGAGTTTAACAGTTTTACTGACTCATTTTATAGGCCGAGTGACTCTGGCCCCTTTTCTACTGGAGACGGGAGCAGAAAGTGAGCGTGTCAGCGCTATTTTGCTGTGACTCAACGTCTTGTTGCTGCCTGTCTACCATCGATGCAACGCCTGAGGATAGAGAGACGCCTGTCACGTCACGCCTTTCCACTGTGCCTGGATCAGCAGAAAATAGATTGGCACGACAGGGGCCAATTACTGTACATATCACGCAGCACACTGACTGGTGAAACTGGATATGCCTTGCGTGAAGTCTGCAGGGTCTTTTTCTCGTTTTGATTAGACAAGATGAGAGTGTTTATTGCAATGTAAATAGTATGACTCTCCATGCCGTATTGTGTGTGTGTGTGTGTGTGTGTGTGTGTGTGTGTGTGTGTGTGTGTGTGTGTGTGTGTGTGTGTGTGTGTGTGCAGGTGTGCAAGCGAGCGTGCATGTGATATCCTTAAAGAGCTAAAATGTGTTGTGCAACCACAAAGTCAGACACAAAACACTCACATTAAATGAAATCTGAAATGGGGTTGCCGTAGGGTCTTGATCTTTACTAAGATTTTCAATTTCTGAAAAAAATGTGATATTCTGCTTGAATACCTTTAAACACCTTTAAAATATGCAATGATATCCAGCTTATTGATAATCAAAACAAGTTTGTGATGAGACCACAACTGGTGAAAGCATTTCAATACAGCTAGTCTTATTCAGACCATGTGCTCAAAATGCTTGTCTAAATGTTCGAAACTACAGAGAAGAACTCCAAGCTTTAGCCTTAGGCTGTTATGATCATTTTTAAATCTGGAAATAAAACATATGGGATATATCAAAATAGGCCTCCATGAAGTCATTTCATAGACTGGGTTAAACAACATTCTCAAAATAGTAAATGCAGCATGTTGGTATCGATAAAACAACAACATATTAAACATTCTGTTTTACCACTTTACTCAACATATAAATAACCCTTTCATTATACAATATATCAAACATTGCATACTAGATTAGAGGTACTGTAAAATCAGAAACCAATTCAATATGGCTTCTCATTGTGACCATTCCCTGTATCACAGCCATGTCCCTCTCCCTATAAACAGCAGCAGATGTTCTACAGGTTGCCCTCCTCTGAAAGGGCCCTTTGTCTGGTCTGAAGACTGAACAAGTGTCTGTCTGGGGTCAAAGGTCAGGGTAGAAAAAAGGCATGAGGTCTCCCCGGTGTCCTGACCTGTACCGACCTTTTAAATGAGTGCAAAGTGATACGCACTAGGGGTCAGTGCTCACATGTTGAAACCAAGCCTTTGTGTTGTCTAATGTCCATCGACATCCCCCCGGCGATGGCGTGAGGGGAACACAGGCTCTCATGGGACACATAGAGGCTCGTGGGTGATTAGGAGAGCCAATCAAGCGAGCAGCTCAGCTGCTGGAATGACCCGCTAGACTGTACATTTTCTTTAGACAGGCTTCATTTCAGCCAGACCCATGGAGGATGTCTCACACTCATAAAAGCCTGGGCTTTATAGGAGTGCTGATATAGGATCAATTTGGCCTTTTTGATAATAATAAATAAGATTATATGGACATGGGGGACCTGATTATAGATCAGCACTCACACTCTAAGACACTTTATTAAGTACAGATCTTGCTATTCAAGTAATAATTTGTACTTATTTAACACAGCCCCTGGATATGTGCTAGACACCGCTCAGTAGATGATTGACGACAGAACTCCACTTCTCCAAGGCTATAAATCTACATGAACTGCAGAAAATAACTTCCTAAAGAACACCTCTGTAATGTGATTAGCATTGGCAGACATGATCTACTGATTTGTGCAACCTCCTCTTCTCTATTTAGCAACGTATTAATAACCACATGATCTTTTAACAATGTCTTCGCTCAATTATCCCTCATTAGAGATTTATTTGGCCTTGAGTTTATCAAAAAAAATATGTTGTAATACTTGGATGTAGAATTGAGCTCATTGGCATCCGTCCTAATTTTTATGGGTACTTAGCTGTGGACAAATCTATCATCTTAGCATATCTGCAGTGACGTGATGTGTAACCACTAATTGAGGAGCTCCATGGCAACCGATCACAAGCTTAGCTAATGTCCGGTCTGTGACATAAATCTTTCACAATGGTTCAAGACTGAGGGAGAACAGACGAAACTGTAAACACGCAAAGACTCAATAATGTCAACACCAGATTGCTGCACCGTTTATTTGCTGGAACAGTTGACTTGCACCTACTCAAATTGATTGGCTGTCTGAAAGTCTGAAATGTGCAGGAAGAGTCTTACACAGTAGAAGGACATGTCATTGTCAGTTTTTTGGGTGGTGGGGTATAATATATGTTACCCCCTTGTTACCCCCTTGGCTGTATTGTATTGCTACAACAAATAAAGCAGTGAATTGCCATACCAAATATTTTATTTATAAATTCCCACTATATCAATGACAATGGCTCATGTGTCTGACGTGATTTTGTGTAGGGCAGCAAAACCATATCAAATAAAGACTATCCTCCATTTGGGGTTAGGAATGATGAATCAAACCAAGTATTTCCCCTCAAGACTACTTTTCAACATTTCCAGTTGTGTCCATAAAGTATGCCCAAAATCCCAAGTAAATAATCCTAATACAATTTGAGGATGATGAAAGTAATTTAAGTACCGTCAGTCAAAACTAATAGGGTCGTTTTGTAAGTCTGGATAGTCTTTTTATTATGGCTCTCTTCCTCTCCATAATGAACGCCTTACGAAAGCTGCCTCTTAAAAAGTCATGAAAATGGGGATCATTTTTCTCTCTTTCCACAGAGAAAGCGAGGCCTTTACCATTAACGTCTAGTTTCGTTTATGGCCAGCGTTCTATCAAAGTCACATTTGAGTAGGACTGAGGTAGAGAGAACAGGATCATGGGGAATAGGTAAATAGATCCTCAGAGATCATACTCCGTATACTGTATATTACAGCGTTAATACAACTAATGAGCTATATGCATACTGTATACATTACATATAGTTTTGAAGAAACTATATATCTGCATACAGCTCAAATCAAATGTTGCATTTTAACCTTGAGTCTATATTACAACATTTTATTTTGGCACAGAGCTGAAGTTAAGATCTCAGCATAAATTGAATGGCCTATATACATATAGGAAAATCCCATGCGAAATCATGTGAAAACACATTATAATATTTCACATGAAGTTTCAAATGTGGATTTTCCCATGATCCCATAATATTTCACATGTGACATCATGTGAAACCATATGGTTTTGGAACACTTCACGTGAGATTATATTTCACATGGAGTTTCACAGCTGATGCCTTGCAAACAAAAATGTGTTGTTAGGATGTCCCCAGAACATCACGCAGTCTTTCAATGTACATATTTGACAAACATGATTATGTTGTATATGTTTATTTATACAGTAATTGTTATTCAACGTGTATTCACCTGGGATTTTAACTCAACACCTCTTGGTTCACGGCATTCTGATCTCAAATCAAATTGTATTTGTCACATACACATGGTTAGCAGATGTTAATGCGAGTGTAGCGAAATGCTTATGCTTCTAGTTCCGACAATGCAGCAATAACCAACGAGTAATCTAACCTAACAATTCCACAACTACTACCTTATACACACAAGTGTAAAGGGATAAAGAATATGTACATAAAGATATATGAATGAGTGATGGTACAGAACGGCGTAGGCAAGATGCAGTAGATGGTATCGAGTACAGTATATATATATATATATGAGATGAATAATGTAGGGTATGTAAACATAAAAGTGGCATAGTTTAAAGTGGCTAGTGATACATGTATTACATAAAGATGGCAAGATACAGTAGATGGTATAGAGTACAGTATATATATATGAGATGAGTAATGTAGGGTATGTAAACATTATATTAAGTAGCATTGTTTAAAGTGGCTAGTGATATATTTTTTACATCAATTTCCATTATTAAAGCAGCTGGAGTTGAGTCAGTATGTTGGCAGCAGCCACTCAATGTTAGTGGTGGCTGTTTAACAGTCTGATGGCCTTGAGATAGAAGCTGTTTTTCAGTCTCTCGGTCTCTGCTTTGATGCACCTGTACTGACCTCGCCTTCTGGATGATAGCAGGGTGAACAGGCAGTGGCTCGGGTGGTTGTTGTCCTTGATGATCTTTATGGCCTTCCTGTGACATCGGGTGGTGTAGGTGTGCTGGAGGGCAGGTAGTTTGCCCCTGGTGATGCGTTGTGCAGACCTCACTACCCTCTGGAGAGCCTTACGGTTGTGGGCGGAGCAGTTGCCGTACCAGGCGGTGATACAGCCCAACAGGATGCTCTCGATTGTGCATCTGTAAAAGTTTGTGAGTGCGTTTGGTGACAAGCCAAATTTCTTCAGCCTTGCGCTGCTGCGCCTTCTTCACAACGCTGTCTGTGTGGGTGGACCAATTCAGTTTGTCCGTGATGTGTACGCTGAAGAACTTAAAACTTACTACCCTTTCCACTACTGTCCCGTCGATGTGGATAGGGGGGTGCTCCCTCTGCTGTTTCCTGAAGTCCACGATCATCTCCTTTGTTTTGTTGACGTTGAGTGTGAGCTTATTTTCCTCATACCACACTCCGAGGGCCCTCACCTCCTCCCTGTACGCCGTCTCGCCGTTGTTGGTAATCAAGCCTACCACTGTAGTGTCGTCCGCAAACTTGATGATTGAGTTGGAGGTGTGCATGGCCACTCAGTCGTGGGTGAACAGGGAGTACAGGAGAGGGCTCAAAACGCACCCTTGTGGGGCCCCTTGTTGAGGATCAGTGGGGTGGAGATGTTGTTACCTACCCTCACCACCTGGGGCCGGTCCCTCAGGAAGTCCAGTACCCAGTTGCACAGGGCGGGGTTGAGACCCAGGGTCTCGAGCTTGATGACGAGTTTGGAGGGTAATATGGTGTTAAATGCTGAGCTGTAGTCGATGAACAGCATTCTTACATAGGTATTCCTCTTGTCCAGATGGGTTAGGGCAGTGTGCAGTGTGGTTGCAATTGCATCGTCTGTGGACCTATTGGGGCGGTAAGCAAATTGGAGTGGGTCTAGGGTGTCAGGTAGGGTGGAGTGATCATTCATCACTCCAGTGTTAATCTGCAAAATTGTAATTATTTGCCTACCTCCTCATGCCTTTTGCACACATTGTATATAGACTCCCCCTTTGGTTTCTACTGTGTTATTGACTTGTTAATTGTTTACTCCATGTGTAACTCTTTGTTGTCTGCTCACACTGCTATGCTTTATCTTGGCCAGGTCGCAGTTGCAAATGAGAACTTGTTCTCAACTAGCCTACCTGGTTAAATAAAGGTGAAATAAAAAAATAAAAAAAATAAAAAAAGGTGATATGGTCCTTGACTAGTCTCTCAAAGCACTTCATGATGATGGAAGTGAGTGCTATGGGGCGGTAGTCGTTTAGCTCAGTTACCTTAGCTTTCTTGGGAACAGGAACAATGGTGGCCCTCTTGAAGCATGTGGGGACAGCAGACTGGGATAAGGATTGATTGAATATGTCCGTAAACACACCAGCCAGCTGGTCAGAGGACGCGGCTGGGGATGCCGTCTGGGCCTGCACTCTTGCGAGGGCTAACACGTTTAAATGTTTTACTCACATCGGCTGCAGTGAAGGAGAGTCCGCAGGTTTTGGTAGCGGGCCGTGTCAGTGGCACTGTATTGTCCTCAAAGCGAGCAAATAAGTTATTTAGTCTGTCGGGGAGCAAGACATCCTGGTCCACGACTGGGCTGGTTTTCTTTTTGTAATCCGTGATTGACTGTAGACCCTGCCACATACATCTTGTGTCTGAGCCGTTGAATTGTGACTCTACTTTGTCTCTATACTGACGCTTAGCTTGTTTGATATCCTTGCTGAGGGAATAGCTACACTGTTTGTATTCGGTCATGTTTCCGGTCACCTTGCCCTGGTTAAAAGCAGTGGTTCGCACTTTCAGTTTCGCATGAATGCTGCCATCATTCCACGGTTTCTTGTTTGGGAATGTTTTAATAGTTGCTGTGGGTACGACATCGCCGATGCACTTTCTAATGAACTCGCTCACCGAATCAGCATATTCGTCAATGTTGTTGTTGGACTCAATGCGGAACATATCCCAAACCACGTGATCGAAGCAGTCTTCCTGCTATGCCACCATATCTGAGTTTACAACTGATTTCACTTGTATTCCAACACTTTGCACTTCAAATTAAACCTCAGGTTTTTTATAAATATAGAAAAAAAAACTTTTATATTCATCATTGTGATTCAGGAGTAACATTTAAACAGAATAATATGCTCCACCAACATTAGACAATTATACAGAAAACCCTAAAATTGCTGAAATATGTAAATTAAATCAATGATGAGAAAATAGTCAGATTAACTACTTACTAAAATAGAAGTGCAGATGGCACTCTTTTCCTAAGTGCAGAGATGTATTATAGGTATTTCATCTGTAGCGGACTTCTGAGAAAGCTACAGATGTTGTGGAGCAGCAGAAAGATCCGTTCAAATCCCAGGTAGGGTCATATTGGGGTGGCCTAGTGGTTAGAGCGTTGGACTAGTAACCGAAAGGTTGCAAGTTCGAATCCCTGAGCTGACAAGGTACAAATCTGGTTCTGCCCCTGAACAGGCAGTTAACTCACTGTTCCTAGGCCGTCATTGAAAATAAGAATTTGTTCTTAACTGACTTGCCTAGTTAAATAAAGGTAAAATAAAAAAAAATGTAATATTGAAAAGTCAGCACTAAGTGCAGAATGTGAATTACACCATGATATTCAGGGGAGTCTCTCTTTTGGGTGCACAAAACCTAGTAATAAAGATGTAATTTAACTGTAAAAATGTATCACTATTTAATGTGGCATGAACACAACCAGTCATGATGCTTTCATCTGGTTGTCAAACAAATCACTTCAAAAAGTAAGCTACCCGTGCATGCTCGTCCAGTCCAAAATCATCCAAACAGTGCAATGACTGGAAATAAATATCTGTTTACAAAAGTGTGCCTAATGGCATTCAGCAATTGCCGTTGATTAGGCCTACATTCATTGATGCATTTTGCTGACAAATTGACCTTTTATGTAGCCTGAAATAGGGCTGAAACCGGGATGGTCACCCTAACACACAAATACATTTACTAGACTAGGCTACATTGTGTAGGTCTATTGCCATGAAGTTCAAATAGGTCTACCGGTGGCCAGTGATAAAAAATAAATAGGTGGGTAAACTTTGATTGCCTGTCGCAGTGAAAAAAGTATACTTTTTCCCTACAACACTGCCGGTAGGCCACGCTCTCAGCCGAGGTAATTTTGCACATATGAACACATGCAGAACAGAATTCAATATAATACATAAGTTGCATCAAAACATGTTTTTAATCAAATCACATTTTATTTGTCACATGCACCGAATACAACACCTTACCGTGAAATGCTTACTACAAAGCACTTAACCAACAATTTAATTTTAAGAAAATAGAGTTAAGATAACATTTACTAAATTAACAAAAGTTTTAAAAAAATACAATAATGAGGCTATATAGAGGGGGTACTGGTAAAGAGTCAATGTGCGGGGTTACAGGTTAGTTCATGAATTGTCCATAATTCATGAGTTGAATTCTTGGAGTCTTCACAGATCGTGTAACATAAAACACTACCTTTCCTTCCTTACATTAATTACATTTATGACAGGGTTATTTGTAATTATTAAGCATTTAACAATTGAATTAGAACATTGAACTTAAACTCTGCATGATTCCTGGATCTTCGAGTTCTCGGGAAATGCACTGTAAGTGTAACTATGACTACATAACATTTCTTTATGTTTCGCCATGAAAACAGTTCTCATGGGCACACAAATCCAAAAGAATGTAGGCCTATGCCATTGAAAAATCTAATGGTGCTTACCGAAAGAGTCAACTATAGGCCTATGGCATTAATGTTGGATGGATTGGATGTGCATTCGTGTCTAGCTGTTGGCTAGTTGTCTAGTGATATTAGTGACCATCATCAGCTGATCCAGGAAAGTAAACAAATATTAGCTGAGGCCAAATTCATCATTACTGAGTGGACAGCGCAGTGGACAGGGAGAGGGTTTGTGCAGGCACGTATATTAATAAATGGTTTAAACAATGACAGAAAGGTGGGCACGATCGTTTCATTTGGAAGCTTTTATTTTCATATTTACCAATGCATTTTAAACGAATAGGAGAATGGTTACATTAGCGTTATTTAGAATCCCCCCCAAAGTTTGACTTGTGTTGCATTCATGGGAACCTTTACATGTCGCCATATGTTATCACATTATCTTCACATAAGATCACGTGATCATATGTGAAATTCATGTAGTTTTTCCGTAAGGGGGGTTGGGGAAGTCACACTCAGGGCAAAATTAATTATGGATCAAGGCAACACAATGCTTTTTAACAACACTGGGCAACCATGGCACAATGCATTGACCAGCCATGGGCGACCATGGGCAAAGGCTGTAGGGAAAAGGGAAGCTGGCATAGAAATATGCCCAGCTATGGCAGCCATAGAGTAACAGGCAACCTGATCATCTGATGTGTGCTGTAAACATTACGGTTGGCAACGTGGGGCGCCAACTGGACAGTGCTTGCCAGTGCTTGCCATCAAATTCAAGCTTTAAACAAAAGCCTGGAAATCCACTTTCACCACCGCAATGACAACACTACTGCCATAGACATAAAGAACTAGATGTTTTTGTGCAGCGTTGGATGGGCTTGAAACGTGTCACGCTGACAGTTTGAAACATTTTAAATAATCATCAATGTCCCCGTGGTAACAAAACCTGTCCCCATAGATACTGCTAATGTTAATGTGAAAACGTGCCAAAATTCATTGGCACTCCAATAAAGTGGTCCAGCAAACATTTGTGACCATGACTACCGTGGATGAGTGCAAAAATTCCCCCTTACCCCTCCTTCCTGGGGCCACTGTGGAGCAGGCTGTGCCCCTTCTAAATAGGGCCTGAATGCAGCTTGCTTCCCAAAGCTTACAAGTTCCCCCCACTGGGTAGAAAGCATGCACAAACAAAAAGGCATTTTCTGGGCAGCCAAAAAGCGTGATGGCTTCTCCATTTTCTCAATTTGCCAGGGTCCAATTCCAGTAAATGAAGCCTAAACTTCAAGCTTTCACTCAGAGGTTTCAGATTGAGGACTTCTGGGGAGCAGTTTGAGGTTGCACCTCACTGTTTTTATCATCACTGTTTTTTTATGTATTTCTGCTCTCTCTCTGGGGGATCTCTAAGTGTGGGTCTTACATCTCAAAGTAGGAGATCTTGAAACCACTGTCAAAGACCATCACTAAGTAAATCCTATTGACGACGTTGTTCGCTTGAGTTTGCTCATCTCTCAGCTAGAATTGAGGTGAGTTATTCAGCGGCACGTAATGCAAACCATGGTTACCGGTTTTCTGGTCACTCGGGTGAGGCACCATTGACACTGATAGACACATGCATGTGCACATACATGCACACGCACCCCCCCCCCCCACACACACACACACACACTTTCAGGAACTACCCTTTTTTGAAATGCTAAGGTGTGGAAACTATAAGAATCCTGAATGTATGCAGAGTTAATATGGGTCTTTTCAATTCAACCATTTTTAAACTAAGTATATTTTTTATTTAACTTGGCAAGTCAGTTAAGAACAAATTCTTATTTACAATTACCACCTACCAGGGAACAATGTCTTGTTCAGGGGCAGAACGGCAGATTTTTACCTTGTCAGATTGGGGATTCAATTCAGCAACCTTTCGGTTACTGGCCCAACGCTCCAACCACTGGGCTACCTGAATTTCTGTGTCTAACTAAGCACACAGGTTGGCTCCTGTAACATATTATCTCTATCATAGCTAAACAGTCTCCCTTTTCCTCTTTCTCACACTCATTTCTTTCTTTCTTTTTCTGTCTATCCTTTTATCCCTTCCCCCTTCATCTGTCTCATTCAGTTCCTCTGACTAGAATTGTATCGCCAAACTCCCCTCAACTGATTAGAAAAAGATATGTAGAGTGTTTGCTTGGTTGAAACCTTGAGAGTGGGGATGATGGGCTTGATATACTGCTTGGGCTGCAAAAATAACAAACAACTTTGACAGTAGCACTGAGACACCCTGTCTGTTCGGCTGATGCTGGTGCCAAGACGTTTCAAGATGCTGTTTTGATACTCTGCATAAATTACTGCCTCTTCTTGTTTTCAACAACTGTGTTGCTAATATCAGTGTCTTATTGGCTGGCAAGTATAAACCCATATTAAAAACAAAATATGAAAATAACCTGTATAGTCTTTGTCCACAGAGCACCATTAAATCCATTATTTAAAAATGGAAAGAATATGGCCCGACAACAAACCTGCCAAGAGAGGGCCGCCCACCAAAACTCACAGACCAGGCAAGGAGGGTGTTAATCAGAGAGGCAACAAAGAGATCAAACATAATCCTGAAGGAGCTGCAAAGCTCCACAGAGATTGGAGTATCTGTCCATAGGACCACTTTAAGCTGTACACTCCACAATGACCCTAAACATACTGCTAAAGCAACACCTGTGAAATCTTATGTGAAATGTAACCACGTGTCCTAATTCACATGATTTAAATGTGAAAGGTCACATGATCTTATGTGAAAATCCACATGTGAAACTTCATGTGAAATATTATAATGTGAAGTATTTCACATGTGAAATACATTTTTACATGGGCAAAACATGAGGAAATTTCTAAATGTGAAATCATGTGGTTTTTCTGTAAAAGTGTTTTTTTGTTTTGGTTGGGAGCCTCCGGGTCCATTTGGGAGTCTCTGTAGTATTATAGACACAACCAGAGGATTGACCGAATCGAAATTCAAACAAACCCTCTAATCAAAAACTGGAAAACACACATCCAGAGGCAAAGTTTTATGTCTACAGTTCACTAAATACCCTTACACCAACAGTCGGGGTGTAATTTGTGATTTGCAGTTTGGTCAAAAGTTTTCATTCGATCCATGGTAAACGAGCGCTGTGCTGAAGGAACTCTATTGTGACTGGTGAAGAGAAGTCCCATAATTATATTTGGCTGGTTTTGCTGAGAAAATCCCAAACGAGCTGTAGCAAAGTCCCAATTGTGGTGTATGGGAACTTGGGAAGTCACAGTACCTTAGATAAGTAGGTGAAAATAGGACACCAACAATATGACCATTGTTGTACAGGTCTCTGCATATTTTCTACAGAGCACTGTCGACAGATAATTGGGTGAGGAGAAACATATTTTGGTGAAATAGTAACTAGACTGAGAGTGGCAGCTTGGCACGTCCAACATGTGTCAGGTCTGAATGAAGAATAACACCGAACAAAAAGGCAATGACCAGGTATGAGACACTACGGTACCACTTTATTTGGACAGTCCCAAGTAGTCGGTTTGTAGATGGTCAGTATAAGTTCAATAACTGTCAACAACATTTCAACTTACTATCCACTAACCCTATCCCTAACCATAACCCTTACCCTAACCCATATTCTAAACTTAACCCTCAAACCATGAACTTAGTAAGCAGTTGCATATCAACAGATAGTTTGTTAATAGTATCACCATCTGTAGAATATAGTGGACTATCCAAATAAAGTGTGACCAAAGCAACAACAACAAAAAAATTCTTACCTGTCATTTCAGAAAGACAAAGAATGAGAGATACAGGCATGCAGGCACACAGACAGACTACTGACAAACAGACAACACAGACATTTCAGTTCAATTCAGAAATTCAAGACTGCAGAGCTGTGGTCCATATCACCGTCCAATGAGTTGTCTAGACTGTATGACAACCAAAGCTTTGGAAAGAAAAAGAGCCACAATAGGAAAAGTCTGAACAGGTGCAAATACTTAGTAAATCTCCCCCAAAAGGTATGTGCAGGCAGGCAGGCAGGCAGGCAGGCAGGCAGGCAGGCAGGCAGGCAGGCAGGCAGACAGACAAATAGACACACACGCATATCTCTGTCTTGGCTTTCATTGCTACGGTAATGCGTCTGATCTGCCTTCCAGTGGAGCCCAACGTTCTGGAACACATGCCAGGCAGCAGATGGGGTGTCTTGCTGGCCAAGAACGCAGTCCAAAACGCCAGTCATGGTCTAAAGGTAGGACATACCTGAGATGCCCAGTATCAAGGCTCTGCTTGCCACTGTTACTGTAATGTACAGCAAGCTGGCGTTGACACAGAGATGGGCACATCAACATAACTTAGATGGAGGGTACCACAGGGCATCAGATTGTATTCAATCCACCCCATGTAGTTACAGGAAAGGGAGTTCTTACAACACTGTACTGTGTGTTCTGTGTAGAGGCAGTATATAATCAGCTTAATTATCCTCTGCTTTTTTATAGAGATGTTGATTCAACATTCCAATCAAGAAGAGGATTGTCATTTACCACAAGTTTAAATTGTAAAATGTTCAAACATTCTAGGGCAACATTTTCATGGTGCAAAGGAGCACAGATCTGTGCAAAAAAAACGGTATTGCCTTTTCATAATGAAGTTGTGTAGGCAGTGAATAGTATATATTACTATTGTTGTGACATTAGTCTGGCAAGCCTGTCAGATGGCTATATCTACAATCAGAATAATTTAAGTAAAAAATTCCATGAGAATACATTATATGGAGAACATAATAATCCATCTGCCTTCTCCACAATGCCGAATTGGGAGACCTTGTGAATTATGAGTGCTGATGGAAATATGGACAAACAGGATACAGATTCAGAATTCAACCTACATAAAGATGCCTCAGGTAAGTCTTCTTGGAACTGAAGCTTATGAAATTAGAACACTCAAATATATCACCTTTTAACAGAGCCAAACATTAGTCATTTCAAACTAAGGGACTGGCTAAGGATCAGACCTCAGAGTAAGATCACCTTACCACACACACACACACACACACACACACACACACACACAGGGAAATGATCACTTCAATATACATTCAACACACACAAGTGCTTTGTGGCAAATAACTTTGCAAAAAGTGCAAATAAATTAACTGACAAAAAATATTTACAAAAATATAGATTCAAAGTTTCAATCATCATTCAGGCTGACTCAAATGTTCATGCACACACATATGTACAGTACCAGTCAAAAGTTTGGACACATCTACTCATTCAAGAGTTTTTCTTAATTTTTGTGATATTTATGTGTTATTTCGTCAACTATGAAATGATACATATGGAATCATGTAGTAACCAAAGTGTTAAATAATTCAAGATATATTTAATATTTTATTATTCAAAATAGCCACTCTTTGCCTTGATGACAGCTTTGCACACTCTTGGCATTCTCTCAACCAGTTTCACCTGGAATGCTTTTCCAACAGTCTTGAAGGAGTTCACACATATGTGACTGACCGCCTTGATTCCATCTCAAGTATCAGATTTTTTTTACATTGGATAAAAGCAGAGACACAGCGCTACAGAATGGTATATCATACACTGCATTTGAAGAACAACGGAAAAGTAATTCTGCTGTTACGGTTTTCTTCTATCTCCTCCTCTGAAGAGGAGGTGTAGCAAGGATCGGACCAAAATGCAGTGTGGTAATTTTGATACATGTTTAATGAACGAATAAACACGAACAATACAAAACAAGAACCGTAATGCGAAAATCTAAACAGCCTATCTGGTGCAAACAAACACAGAGACAGGAACAATCACCCACGAAACACTCAAAGAATATGGCTGCCTAAATATGGTTCCCAATCAGAGACAACGATAAACACCTGCCTCTGATTGAGAACCACTTCAGGCAACCATAGACTTTTCTAGAAAACCCCACTATACCACAATCCCAATACCTACAAAAAAAACAAGACTAAACACACCACATAATAAACCCATGTCACACCCTGGCCTGACCAAAATAATAAAGAAAACACAAAATACTAAGACCAGGGCGTGACAGAACCCCCCCCCCCCCAAGGTGCGGACTCCCGGCCGCACACCTAAACCCATAGGGGAGGGTCCGGGTGGGTGTCTGTCCACGGTGGCGGCTCCGGCGCGGGACGTGGACCCCACTCCAACAAAGTCTTAGTCCCCTTGCATAGCGTCCTTTGATTGGCGACCCTCGCCACCGACCTTGGCCTAATAACCCTCACCAAGGACCCCACTGGACTGAGGGGCAGCTCGGGACGGAGGTAGCTCGGGACTGAGGGGTAGCTCGGGACTGAGGGGATGCTCGGGACTGAGGGGAAGCTCCGGACTGAAGGGAAGCTCAGCACTGAGAGGAAGCTCAGCACTGAGAGGAAGCTCAGTACTGAGAGGAAGCTCAGCACTGAGAGGAAGCTCAGTACTGAGAGGAAGCTCAGTACTGAGAGGAAGCTCAGGCAGGTAGTTGGCTCTGGCAGATCCTGGCTGACTGGCGGTTCGGGCAGATCCTGGCTGACTGGCGGATCCTGGCTGACTGGCGGATCCTGGCTGACTGGCGGTTCGGGCAGATCCTGGCTGACTGGCGGATCCTGGCTGACTGGCGGGTCTGGAAGATCCTGGCTGACTGGCGGATCCTGGCTGACTGGCAGCTCTGGCTGCTCCATGCAGACTGGCAGCTCTGGCTGCTCCATGCAGACTGGCAGCTCTGACTGCTCCATCAACAACAAGTGGGACACAATCATGAAGTGGAACGACATTTATTGGATATTTCAAACTTTTTTAACAAATCAAAAACTGAAAAATTGGGCATGCAAAATTATTCAGCCCCCTTAAGTTAATACTTTGTAGCGCCACCTTTTGCTGCGATTACAGCTGTAAGTCGCTTGGGGTATGTCTCTATCAGTTTTGCACATCGAGAGACTGACATTTTTTCCCATTCCTCCTTGCAAAACAGCTCGAGCTCAGTGAGGTTGGATGGAGAGCATTTGTGAACAGCAGTTTTCAGTTCTTTCCACAGATTCTCGATTGGATTCAGGTCTGGACTTTGACTTGGCCATTCTAACACCTGGATATGTTTATTTTTGAACCATTCCATTGTAGATTTTGCTTTATGTTTTGGATCATTGTCTTGTTGGAAGACAAATCTCCGTCCCAGTCTCAGGTCTTTTGCAGACTCCATCAGGTTTTCTTCCAGAATGGTCCTGTATTTGGCTCCATCCATCTTCCCATCAATTTTAACCATCTTCCCTGTCCCTGCTAAAGAAAAGCAGGCCCAAACCATGATGCTGCCACCACCATGTTTGACAGTGGGGATGGTAGGTTCAAGGTGATGAGCTGTGTTGCTTTTACGCCAAACATAACATTTTGCATTGTTGCCAAAAAGTTCAATTTTGGTTTCATCTGACCAGAGCACCTTCTTCCACATGTTTGGTGTGTCTCCCAGGTGGCTTGTGGCAAACTTTAAACGACACTTTTTATGGATATCTTTAAGAAATGGCTTTCTTCTTGCCACTCTTCCATAAAGGCCAGATTTGTGCAATATACGACTGATTGTTGTCCTATGGACAGAGTCTCCCACCTCAGCTGTAGATCTCTGCAGTTCATCCAGAGTGATCATGGACCTCTTGGCTGCATCTCTGATCAGTCTTCTCCTTGTATGAGCTGAAAGTTTAGAGGGACGGCCAGGTCTTGGTAGATTTGCAGTGGTCTGATACTCCTTCCATTTCAATATTATCGCTTGCACAGTGTTCCTTGGGATGTTTAAAGCTTGGGAAATCTTTTTGTATCCCAATCCGGCTTTAAACTTCTTCACAACAGTATCTCGGACCTGCCTGGTGTGTTCCTTGTTCTTCATGATGCTCTCTGCGCTTTTAACGGACCTCTGAGACTATCACAGTGCAGGTGCATTTATACGGAGACTTGATTACACACAGGTGGATTGTATTTATCATCATTAGTCATTTAGGTCAACATTGGATCATTCAGAGATCCTCACTGAACTTCTGGAGAGAGTTTGCTGCACTGAAAGTAAAGGGGCTGAATAATTTTGCACGCCCAATTTTTCAGTTTTGGATTTGTTAAAAAAGTTTGAAATATCCAATAAATGTCATTCCACTTCATGATTGTGTCCCCCTTGTTGTTGATTCTTCACAAAAAAATACAGTTTTATATCTTTATGTTTGAAGCCTGAATTGTGGCAAAAGGTCGCAAAGTTCAAGGGGGCCGAATACTTTCGCAAGGCACTGTATACAGTGGCAAAAATTGTACAAAATCCATAAAAGACAACCACCTACAGTGGCAAAAAAAAGTATGTGAACCCTTTGGAATTACATGGATTTCTGCATAAATTAGTCACAACATTTGATCTGATCTTCATCTTAGTCACAACAATAGACAAACACAGTGTGCTTAAACCAATAACACACAAATTATTGTCTTTTTCTTGTCTATATTGAATACATCATTTAAACATTCACAGTGTAGGTTGGAAAAAGTATGTGAACCCCTAGGCCAATGACTTCTCCAAAATCCTGGAGTCCAATCAATGACACGAGATTGGAGATTTTGGTTAGAGCTGCCCTGCCTTATAAATAAACACTCACAAAATGTTTGTTTGCTATTCACAAGAAGCATTGCCTGATGTGAACCATGCCTCGAACAAAAGAGATCTCAGAAGACCTAAGATTAAGAATTGTTGACTTGCATAAAGCTGGAATGGGTTACAAAAGTATCTCTAAAAGCCTTGCTGTCCACGGTAAGACAAATTGTCTATAAATGGAGAGAGTTCAGCCCTGTTGCTACTCTACCTAGGAATGGCAGTCCTGCAAAGATGACTGCAAGAGTACAGCGCAGAATGCTCAATGAGGTTTAAGAAGAATCCTAGAGTGTCAGCTAAAGACTTACAGAAATCTCTGGAACATGCTAACATTTCTGTTGACGATTCTACGATACGTAAAACACGAAACAATAATGGTGTTCATGGGAGGACACCACAGAAGAAACCACTGCTGTCCAAAAAGAAACATTGCTGCACGTCTGAAGTTTCGAAAAGAGCACCTGGATGTTCCACAGCGCTTCTGTCAAAATATTCTGTGAACAGATTAAACTAAAGTTGAGTTGTTTGGAAGGAACACACAACACTATGTGTGGAGTAAAAAAAAGGCACATCACGCTAACATCAAAACTCATCCCAACTGTAAATTATAGTGGAGGGAGCATCTTGGTTAGGGGCTGCTTTGCTGCCTCAGGGCCTGGACAGTTTTATATCATCGACGGAAAAAGGAATTCCCAAGTTTATCAAGACATTTTGCAGGACAATGTAAGGCTATCTGTCTGCCAATTGAAGCTCAATAGAAGTTGTGTGATGCAACAGAACAACAACCCAAAACACAGAAGTAAATTAACAACAGAATGGCTTCAACAGAAGAAAATACACCTTATGGAGTGGCCCAGTCAGAGTCCTGACCTCAACCCGATTGAGATGCTGTGGCATGACCTTGGGAGCGGTTCACACCAGACATCCTAAGTATATTGCTAAACTGAAACAGTTTTATAAAGATGAATGGTCCAAAATTCCTCCTGACCATTGTGCAGGTCTGATCTGCAACTACAGAAAAGATTTGGTTGAGTTTTTTGCTGCCCGATAGGAGGGTCAACCAGTTATTAAGTCCAAGGGTTCACATATCCTCCCTACACTGTAAATGATTACATGGTGTGTCCAATAAAGACATGAAAACGTATAATTGTTTGTGTGTTATTAGTTGAAGCAGACTGTGTTTGTCTATTGTTGCGACTTAGGTGAAGATCAGATCAAATTTGATGACCAATTTATGAAGAAATCTAGGTAATTCCAAAGGGTTCATAGTCTTGTTCTTGCGACTGTAGGGCTATGTGTAAATCTAGAACAGGATTATCTATTTTGGATGAAATTTAAATGGAGAGAGAGAGAGAGAGAGAGAGAGAGAGAGAGAGAGAGAGAGAGAGAGAGAGAGAGAGAGAGAGAGAGAGAGAGAGAGAGAGAGAGAGAGAGAGAGAGAGAGAGAGAGAGAGAGAGAGAGAGAGAGAGAGAGAGAGAGAGAGAGAGAGAGAGAGAGAGAGAGAGAGAGAGAGAGAGAGAGAGAGAGAGAGAGAGAGAGAGAGAGAGAGAGAGAGAGAGAGAGAGAGAGAGAGAGAGAGCTCGCGTGTGCACTGCTTTAAAGCAACGATATTCCAGTGCTAACTCTGCAGCTGCAACTAAAAAAAAGTATATTTCCAATGAAAAAAACAAGTGACCCCCGAATGCCAGATGGATATGGGTAAATTAGACGTGCATTTTGGTCTTTATATTACTGTAGCATAGGCTACCTGTCACTAGAAAAAAAGTTCCCATGATAAGATGATACGTAAGTCTACATGCATTGTGAACTGCGCTCCATACTGAGATGTGCTGTCTGTCCCCACCCTGAGCGTTGATTCATCATGCAGAGGCCGTAGAGAAGCCAGATTTAGACATCACATATAACTTAACGCCATTTCACGCCATGCTGTTCATACAAATCATTTTTTCGAATTTACCGGTTTCTCGCAATTATTTATCCCGGGGAAAGGGAGTGGTTTTGGGGGTGGTAAATCCTGGTAAATCTCTGTAACTGGTTTCCCACCATTCAACCCTCGTGTGAGTGTTTGTGCACAGTATGTATTTGTGTATGTTTATGAATCATGTGTATGTAAATGAGTATCTGATGAAGTAGGACAGGAAAGCATTAAAGGCTCAGCTCTGTAAAAGTCTCTCCTCTCCATCTGTTGGGGCGAGGTATCACAGGACACACACACACACAGACAGCTTAAGCATACACACACTCATCTCATGCACGGCACCCACACAACCAAACTCCATGCATACAGCTCAGACACGTACATTTACAGCACACACATGATAGAGAGAGAGAGAGAGAGAGAGAGAGCTAAGTGTCACCATGAGATCAAGCCCGGATTAATTTGATCTAGTCATTAGGTGAGCCAATTTCGTAAACAATGCAAGGGCCACAATTGTTGATATTTATTTGGATTAAATAAGACACAGATGTACCATTAACATTTAAAGACACCCACATATTTAGACACTCACATGACCCCATTGCCCCATGACATGAAATGACCAACAAAATACAGCAAAATATATCTTGGAACACTCATCCACAGCTGACTAATGGGGAAAATCAGTTTCACCCACTTCTATCCCACAATCTCACTCCCTATTAAAACGGTTTGGAAAAAGATGTGTTTCTCTTCTTTGTTTTGGTTGAAAATAAGTCATCTATTTAGTATGTGGGTGACTGTATACACAGTGAAATGAAAGAAAAGTAAATATTTTCTAACCGACAAAACACCACCCCCGTGCAGCACTACACCAGAACGATTCAAATGTGGACCCAGTTGCAATGTTTCACACCTAAATATGGTAAGAGCAGTTTTGGTACTGAGGTTGTCCGTATATTACTGTATGTTCAGGACTTTGTCTCAACAAAGGTGAAAGACATGTGGTTTATGAAAGTAATTCACATTGACCCAGGAGCACCATTAAAGGGTCATAAAAATGGGGATCAAGTCATTTCTTTAGGTGGAAATGGCTTAATATTAGAAATCTACGGAATGTGTCAGTGTTCCTCAACTCTCTGTTCTCAGACCACTACTCTTCCCCCATGACGTAAGGGGCAGTTTGATGCCATATCAGACTTGCATGTTACGGTGAGTAGACACCACTCCCGGGAGGGGGGGAAATGACCATGGCAGCAGCACTGCACACCACAGAGCCGGCCTCAAGTCATTTGTGACAGTTTATCTCCTCATTAGTAACTGGATGACATTTCCAGCGTCTTTTCAACGACTTCTGTACTAGGGGGAAATTTCTGGCAGGTTTCAGTTTCTTTCCAGTGTTAAAGCAAGGCAGACCAGGAGCAATCCGACACCTTATACGATGGGAATGGAAGCCAAGTTCAGACAGCAGTAACTGTGGTTTCTGGTTAACGCAGAGGAGGAAGACGTGGGGGGGAAAAAAAGGAGAAATGGGAAGGAAAGGAGGCAAGAGCCATGCATGGGAAACCTGTGCCCAGATACAGAAGCAGACTGGGCAGTGCCAGTGGGCACACCACTATGTTCAAGATCCTTTAATGAATGGATCAGAACATTCATGAATGCTTCAAAGGAATAGACACTATATTATGCGAAATGTGTTGTAATCAGTTTGATAAAATGACATGGCAGACATGTTCTCAGGTGGTTTTGACACATCTCTGCACTAAAGATACACGGACAAAATTACAATAGTATAACGATGAATAGTAAAGCATGTGTGTGGTGCTTGTACAGAATGTTCAAAATAATCAAGAAAAAGTATATTAGTAGTTCTGCATGGTCATTGTACTGTAGGTAGCCTAGTGGTTAGAGTGTTGGGCCAGTAACTGAAAGGTTCCTGGTTCAAATACCTGAGCCAACAAGGTGAAAAAGCTGTCATTTTTTCCCCCTTGAGCAAGGCACTTAACCCTAACTTGACCAGGGGTGCCATACTACTATGGCTGACCCTGTAAAACAACATACTTCACTGCACCTATCCGGTGTACGTGACAATATGTCTGTTCCTTTTTTCTAAAGTTTAGTTCATATTAATGTATCACACTAAACTATGTAGTTCAATAGGTCATATTAGAGCTAAGGTATGGAACATAACATTTATGTATATCTGTCTCCCCCTTTTTCAGATCAAATCAGTTACATTAAAGTATACACCGCATACAGAAGCCAACATTCAAGAAACAGCCTGTGGCTACCTTCATATTCCCTAGCAAGCCATTTTATTGTCAGCCTTGCACACAGTGGTCGTGAACCTTCAACGATGAAGTTGATGGTTGATTATTTGTGGGAACTCCCATAGTGAACTCTTGTCATTGGTAACAGCTCCTTCTAGTGGTCAACTGTCAAACTGTCAGAGCTAAATCAGGGCTGCAGCAAGAATCTCCCACTAACTGGAGATGAACAACTGAATGAGATAGAATGTTTTCAAATTCAGAAAAAGATAGCAGTCTTCACTTAGCCAGACTGTGTGAAAGGAGAACAACAAATGATGGTCTCATGTTGAATTGAAGATGTCAGGCTATTACGCATCAGGGTCTGAGCCACTATATTCTACTCCCTCTGAGAGAGTAACACGCAGACAAACCGCGCGCACGCCCACACACACCCACACACACACACACACACACACACTCTGAGAGGCATGCATGTATTTAAATCAGTCAGTTGGCTACCTTTGTATCAGAAATGGTGTCCAATGGAGAGAACAGGTGCAGGCTTTAAAGTATGGCTATTTTTAGAGTGAAATAGGCATCCACAGCCAGCGTTATCTAAATACAAAACAGAGATCATCTTAGACAGAGTCTTCAAGCATTGCCTGATTGTTGCCATATATTCGTCAAGATCTACTGGGTCTAAGCATACATCTTATTTTTTATTTTTTTACAACAGCATGATTTGACTGTGATTTAACACATTTATACAACCTATTTGGGAAATGTAATGTTGATTAGCTATGACAATAAACACTGATTTCATTACCCCTCCACTCTCTATACCAAGTTCGATATTGTGCCTGATAATGCTTACAGTAGCCTACAAAAAAATACAGTGCATGTATTTTCATTATAGTAAAGGCCTATTCACATGCTTCGTTTATGCAGAATGTAGCATTCTTTTTTTAATGTATGTTGTATTTAACCCGTATTTAACCCAGAAAATGACCCATTGTGACACTTCTTCTCTTTTGCAAGGGATACCTGGCCAAGAAAGAAGATGCGGTCAAAACACCATTACAAAATGTAAAACATACAATACAAACAGCACAACATGTCACCAAGAGCTGATCCGGACTATAAGCATCAACCACCGAGCAGAGTTTGGAGCCAGACTGACATTGATGGGTATGTGTCAGCTCATACTGGTTCTCACCCCCAGACAGATTGTAGCCAAAGTACTGTAGTTGATGCAGCACAGTGTACTATTCTGTCATGATCATGCATTTGACTCATTCCGTCTGTAATGCAACTATGATTTAAGAGAACTGGTTTTCCTTTCGTTTTGCTCGTAGCTTCGTGCGTAAGCTTCTTTTCTTTAAGTCAATCGATGTGCACCGCTTGAGACTGGGTGTAAAACATTGAGGGGTAAGAAAGAAGTGTGTGTTCGATTAGCAAAAGCACGTATTCAGTAACCGTGGATTCTAATTATGCTTCCAGATGAAGAGTTTAAAAATATATATGTTTTGATTAAGGTTGCGTTTGTTTCTTGTGTTGCTCCTCGCACTTGGCATCACTTCAGCCTTCAGCGTGAAAGACTGATCCTATTGCTGTAAAAAAGGTTGGCCACTTGCCAAGACCTGGAACAAGTGCGCCTCCCTTCCCTGCTGTTAGGCGTATTCATAGTTAGGGGTTTGGCTGATTTTAAAAAGGCAAGCCTGGCCTGAAGTTGATCAGTCTGCTCAAGAAACTTCTCTGGAGGGGAAAGTATTGGAATCGGTTTCAAAGGGGGAAAGGTCCAGGTTTTCTACAAAGAATTGCATTGCACCGAGAGAGGACATCAGTTCTGTCAATTAAGATAAACATTGCATCCCGAAGTGTAGTCTTTTCATGATATTTGACTTGTTCTGTGAATACTTTTTATTTGTAAATTCAAACAGTCTTTTTTTTCAGTTTATTTAAACTGGAGTGCTGAAAACACTATACATTTGGATGCGGACAATTTTTTTGCTTTATAAATCGGATAATTTAACCCACGGGCATTGTCGGTCAATTCGTTCCACATTTGAGGTTTAACAATCGCGAGACGAATATGTTTCTCAGTTTTTGTCTACTGGTGACATTTGTCCTGGGGCTATCTGGGTGCTTGGGCTCATATGTGCCCTGCGAGCCGTGCGACCAGAAGGCACTCTCTATGTGCCCCCCAGTCCCCGTCGGTTGTCAACTCGTGAAGGAGCCGGGCTGCGGTTGCTGCCTAACCTGCGCCTTATCGGAAGGTCAGGCGTGTGGCGTTTACACCGGAACATGCACCCATGGCTTGCGCTGCTTGCCGCGAAATGGAGAAGAGAAGCCACTTCACGCGCTTCTCCATGGCAGGGGAGTGTGCACAAACGAGAAAGGATACAAACCCCTCCATCCACCCATAGGTAAGACGTCGCAATGAATGCGTGTGCTTAGGGGATCCAAGGGAGCTGTGTAAAATACAACATCATGATTATTGTCGCAGAGTTTAAATTCAGTTCCAGTTATACCGGCCCCGGTAAACTGCATCATAGACGTTTTGGTTCGTTTTTAGCAGCACTTTTCATTTGGTGCTTCCATGACCCCGCGCTAAAAACCTCGCAAACGAGCTTGCATGATGTTTCAGTTTTGTAAAGTAATGCTATTGTAAGCAATTCCATTAGCACACTGACGTTTTGGAATCCAAATTTGAAATAACTGCATAGCATGCATGAGTAGCTCCTATGAGCAAACGGTCGTATTTGTCAGAGATTGCGGCAGGCTTAATTGTGAATCTGGGTCGTTATTAAATTAAACACAGTCGGATTCATCACATGCCACAATAACAGCACATGCAAAGAATACATGTGCTATAGCATACAGATGTAGGATCTTACTTTGATCACCCTGTTGCAGGAGAACTGTCCTGCATTGCAGGAAATGTAAAGCTTGTAGTGTTTTTGAGGTTTAAAACGGCTTCTGAAGTTTGTAATTTCGTCTTTGAAATTTCAGAATTGATTTTCCCTTACGAAAAATGTATCAACCCCTACAAAAATGTCCATTCATTTGAATCCACATAATAATTCACATGTCCTGTTGTTGCAGGTTTATTTACTTTGGGAATCCCTGAGTTAGAGAGCAGGACAGCCTTGACAGAGTTTGGGAAACCCTGAGTTAGAGAGCAGGACAGCCTTGACAGAGTTTGGGAAACCCTGAGTTAGAGAGCAGGACAGCCTTGACAGAGTTTGGGAATCCCTGCTCTAATTTGCAGTCACTGTATGGAGTTTGTTATGAATACAATATGGTAGACTGACTTAAAGCATTCCTCTGCATGCTTATCTACAAGGCTGTGTCCCTCCCTTGTCGCAATGCCTGCCTGGACATCCATTCTTGTGCTCTCTTTCTCATGTGAGAACATATTGTATGTGGTAATACTAATTGCTGCTGTTCTTTTTTTCCTCTGGAAATGAGTTATATCCCTTTTCACTGTGTCAGAAACGTGCATTTCTCACAAACACAATTGCCACCCATGAAGAAAATGTATATTTTCCAACATATAATATCCGGTTCTTCTTATTGTAGCCTAATTGACTGAAGAGGGCTTTGCTCTTGAGGCTACAGATCTTTTGAAAGCTGAATTTAGGTTTAGTCCCTGTGGGCGGTGTTGGGAGTCGGATTACTGCTCAAATATTACATCTGATGATGTGTGTGTGTATTTTTTGTGCGCGCCTGTGTGTGTGTGTGTAGTCTGCGCGCACTTCTAATTCTTAAATGTGTGTGTGCACGGGCAAGAGAAGTTAGGTATAAATGAACCAAACGTCAACATTTAGAGGTCAGAGATAGACACGTGTTATGAGATGATTCAAGATTTAGGCTACATACAAGTTTTGGTGACATGCTAAATTTGATGAATGCTATTGGTTTATTCTTCGGTTGGCCAGGTGGAAAGACTCAAGCTATTTGGGCTTTGGATACACCCTGCATGTAACTCCCTAGGAGGACATACATCAAACAACATTAGAATGGAATTCAGCCCATTCAAGAGGTCACCATTGTCTGTAGTAATGGCTATACATAACATCCAACGAATACTTGCAGCTCTAACTGAAATAAACCCTAGTACTTTTGTATAGCTATAAGTGTCACTCTGATCTAGGAGATTGAATTCCAACACGCACTCTGTGTCAAGCCTGTGGGTGGGTGTGTGTGTGTGTGTGTGCAGGCGTTTGTGCGTGCATTTGTGTGTGTATGTGTGTGTGTGTGTGTGTGAACACTGACTTCTCCTTTGGCACTGGGTGGTAACCGGAGTGCGTCCGTTTTCCTGCTCCTGGTTAGGCAGTGTGGGTGCTCAAGCACAGCACAGTGATTCAGCAGAATGCCTCCGGCTGCTCTTCTCTGAAGGGCTGTCTGTCAAGGGCTACGATTGGAATTAGACACAAGCCTTTGGTTTCCTGCTGGGTAGGGTTTCAACCTGCTCTGACCAGCTGAGCAAGGCAGACAGAAAGAGGGCAGGTCAAGTGTCCAAAGACAGATCCTCAGGGGACCCAATAGCTTCTATCTCTCGGCTGCATTCATGCAATTCTACAGCATCCTAAGCAAGAAAAGTGGACCCACTTTAAACAATCCACATATTACAAAGGCTATATATAGCACATGTAAGGTCTTCATACGTTGTAGTTTGTTTAAAGTGGGACTACCAGATCAGGATATGTTTCTTGAAGAGAGAGAATGACATTGAATCATCTATGTATTTCTCTCTAACAAATGTATTGACATGATATGGGTATAACATTGTAATACAATGTTGCCAAACTACACACGACTCTGTTGTCTCTTTCTCATCTCTGCATAAGTCTGGTGTCACCCTCTTTTGTTGACTGTTGAGTTGTGTTCCAAGGAAATGGTGCTTAGCTCTGATGGCTGGGCATAGGAGGCTGGTTTGTGTTGCTGGCCTCTCAGTGCACTGTGCTAGCCCAGAAGAATAGGATCCTGGAACGCCTGCCAACAGATATGACTCCATGGCAGAAGGCCCCTTGCTCTCTGAGCTTGTGAAAGAGCCTTATGTTTGAACAGATTGCTCTTTGCCAAGAAACAAGAAGATGATTAAAGAGAGCGTACAAATCTAGAAAGCTTGACTTGCACATGAACAAGCACGTTGTGCTTTATAAGCACAGCATCAACACAAATGCAGCTTCTGCCAAAGCCCAAAAGAACAGAAAATGTTGAGTTTGGGGTTTGTGTTTGTGTTTGTGCTCCAAGATTTTTTTGTTGGCTTGGTGGTACATTTACACGTTTTAGTGCAATCACAAGCCAACGCGAAGAAGCCAGTTGTTGGTCACCTGTCCTTGTTAAGACAATTTACAATGACTATGGCACAAAACAAATGCTCGTACACCAACTGTGGTGTTAGGGTTGGATTGAAATTCACACAACGGTTACCTGGAGGAAAATGGGGGAGGGTCATGGTTTTAACATTTCTGTCAATGGGAGGTTTTAGCTTTTTTTCAATCTAGTCCAAGGGAGGGTCATGGATGGAAGGTAATGGATTAAATGTAAATATTTCTCAGTGTTTTAGAAGTAGTTGTTTATTAGGCTATATATCGTTGTGTGTCCGAATTCCAGACCTCATCTCTGATTCTCCGCTGGGCGCGCAATATCAAGTGTGCCTATAGGATATTTAGTGTAGTCTCAATCAAATGATCCATAGCCTATAGGCTATAAGCTACGAAGTGCATACTTGGAGAAGCACATAGCAAAGTTATTTGTCGAAGATAGCAGGACGGTGTAAATTAAACTAGGGTGCGTGACACACTGCAGTGGATAGTCCAACCCTGAGCCCCAGCCTGCTCTGCTCTAGCTGATCAAATACATTTTTGTGTGCTACCTAACCAATGGCTGTGCTGTGTAGGCCTATGTGGCAGTTCAGGAGGAGAGTCAAAAGCTTCCTCAGATGATACTTTTTTTATTTATTAGGCCTACTCTAAAAAATGCATCTTGTACACAGACTAGCCTATAGACTATGTTCGGTTCAGTTTGAGAAGGAGAGCACGAAGGTGAGGAGGACCGGAGTGCAACTTTGATAGCTTGCTACTACTATAATAGATTTTTATTAACAACAACATGTTTGTTGCCATGATGTATTTATCAGAGTTATTGACCTCACAATAAGCCAGATTCTAGTAATACATATTGTGGTGCTGAAACTCAAAACATCAGCTGTGACACAATCAATCGGAAATGGACAGCTCATGGTACTGAAAGTAGGCATAATTCAGTTAAACGGTCTTCATTTTAATTAGACTACTAACAACAAGAGGGCTTTGTGTTGGAGCCTATTTCTTCCTATTTTAGAAAATGTTGCTATAGGCTGCTATATCCATAGATTTGTTGGTCAATTCCTCTGACCACCATGCACTCTTTAAATAGCCTACGTCCGTGTCAGTGAAGGACTGTCAAGTTAAAACCGAAAATTGAATTAAGGGGGTATGAGAGTGTATGCCACAGTTCCACCTTTAATGAAAGAAAATGGCAAAAAAAAGCAAAGGCCTACCCCTTGTTACCTTAAGATTCGGAAGAAAATAAAACAGATTCGATTATATAACGTGATCTACAACAGCGCTTTGGTCCGTGACCCTTTATGCTAAAAACAAGCTGTAATATCTGTGGAAAGAGGTGACTCTCATTGTTTTGTTGCTTTGACTTTCAGAGGCTGAGCTACAACCTTTCATGGCCGAGGAGACAATAAATATAGTTTGCTTGGAAAGTAATCTAATTCTGTCACTATCATTTGATTAAGCTATTCACTTTCTGTATAATAGAAGATGTTTAAACCCAGACAGCTTTTAAGGAAACACTTGTTATCTCGTTGGGTTAAGCCCCGGGAAGAAGAGTAGCCAGCATTTGGTAGGCCTACTCTGTCTGGGGTGTAAAGCTAGGCCTACTCTGTCTGGGGTGTAAAGGTAGGCCTACTCTGTCTGGGGTGTAAAGCTAGGCCTACTCTGTCTGGGGTGTAACGCTAGGCCTACTCTGTCTGGGGTGTAAAGCTAGGCCTACTCTTGTCTGGGTTGTAATGGTAGGCCTAACTTTTGAAAGTACCATGCTCAGATTCCTTGCTCAGATTCTAAGATGTATTTATTTGCAAACAAGGACAGTTTCGTTGCAAACAAGACACACTGATGGCATTGGAGTAATCTGATTAGATGGGCCTAGCTCTCTGTATATTCTTAGCCTGTCGTCTCTGTAATTTGTGTGGTATTCTGCTAATATGTAAAATTATGTAGAACTGCATGACATTTTGATGAAATGCTATTTTTTCTCAGACCTGCAAATAAGATCATAGATTCATGCATTGCTTTGTTATAAAGGAGATCTTTCCACCCCTACTCTTGTCCAGGGTAAACGGTAGACATGTTCTCTGCTATTTTAATTATTATTTTGGGTATAGGGGAGGGTTACCTGATTTTTTTGTTCAAGCGTTAAGGGAAGGTTTAGGTCAAATATATTTTGCTCAAGGGAGGGTAATCCATTTTCATTTCAGAGAAGTCCCATTTTCTCCATGTAAACTTTATTATAAATAAAATGTACTCCCTTAGCTTGACAACTTAATCCATGTGTCAAGTGATTTGTGGCTCTGTTTTTTAAAGGCTAGAACTAGGGGGACGATTCAATTTTCTTTATCCCTGGTCTTTTACAGATGAAATACAGCCCCAGCCATGTAAAGAAGATATTTCACGGTAGCAGGGTCAACTTCATGTATTTCCACACCAATTCTCCTCGTCTGAACTGATCAGACAGACCATCAGAATGCCAGTGTGGGCTAGTTGACGTTGCACATCCCTACTACCTTGTTATATTCCCTAATCGAGAAAACATCCTTTCATTTTGTATTTTACATCAGACAAGCCAGTCTCCTTCAACAGAGTCCACTGACAATACACATTTGTGTTAGGCATCTTGGTTGGCCTATCTACTATAAATGGTCTACTTGAACACTTACTGTAGTGTAGACATTGCACACAAATGGCTCTATCCGTTGTGGACAGTTCAGTTGACTCAGAGATGGCCCCGACTGTTTCATTGTTACATTGCTAAGGTCATAGGGAGAAGACCATTGCTGACAGGGATTTTACAACTCACTCACCATGAACCCCCTCCTCACAGAACTGGATGTTGTGGAATGCTAAATATAACCAACCTCATCAGATGTGAAACAGTTTATCAATGACATGCCGCCCTCGGCGTACAATATGTAGTCTTCTTTGGTGTCGGTTCTGGTTTTCTAGAATGCTGTGCCATCGCAAGTGTTAATCATGGGAAACCAATTGCTCAATGTAAGGTCTCCAAAAGAACACTGCAAACATGCTCTACGGTCAAGCTGTGGCATTGTTCCCATGCACAGTATTGAAGCTAGAGAACCTGCTTTTGGATTTGGCACGCTTGAATGAGTTCTTCCAATAAAGTTTTATAGCAGTCAGTCTAGCATTTGTCACTTACACCTGGAAGGCTAGTGGGTAACAGCTGTGGAGAGAATCAGCTCACGCAGTAGTCTCCTCTATCAGAAACATGTGACTCCAAAGGTAGTGACATCCACATGCTGGCTTTAAAACCTGTGTGATCTGACCTAAACTGCATAGGCACCAACGCTGCCACCATTTACCGCTCCAACTCCAGGGTCGTGCTCAGTAGAGAACACCAAAAGATTTGCAACAAACAACGAAAATTATTGTTTCGTACCTTTCTTTTCACTCTGTTTCAATACATTTTCTCCCTACTGGACACGACCCAGGACAGCATAAGGATGTTATTGGGCTCAAAATCAACTAATCACTTCCCACAGAAGAACCTAACTTGTTGAAAGTCACTGTAATGAGCTCAACAAAGAAGCCTGCCTCAAGTTTCTTTGCAGAACGGGAACAATGGAGGTCCTGATCTTTTGTCTGCAACTTTGGTGCCAGTTTCAGCTCCAAAATGTGGATCTTGTCATTTTCATCTTCGTCTCTGGCCTCAGTGTCTGAAGTTGAGCTTTGGAGAGTGGACAGAGAACGTTCATGGCGAGCCAAAATAGTGGCCTCTGCCCCCAGGGATTATGTCACACCCAGCAATTGTGTGGTGGTGAAGGTTGACCCAGAAAAAGGCAGCGTCTGTCCATGTGGCTTGTCAAAAAAACAAAACTCAGATGTGTAATGAGACCTCAGACCAAAATTAGGCTTGCACAGGAGAGCAGCTGCATGTAGCATCGCGATAGTTTGCTTTCAACTGCTGTCGAACATTTATTTTACCTCAAAGGAGAAATGTCTTTGGTGCAGCAGTTGCGAGAGGGGGAGTGGGGTCAGTATACCTATGCCCTACTTGGAAGGGACTCTCATCCCTACTGAACAAGTGTTCCTTTCATTTTCAATCCCTGAATTGTTCCTGCTGCTATTTGCTGCTGCTATTTTAAACTCTTTTTTTTTGTTGCACTATACATATTTGTTGCACATTGTACCTTAGAAAAAGTTATTTCCTGTAAGTTGCTGATTGAATTTGAATTCAGTGCCAGAGGAGACTGCAATTGTACGGCCCAGATACAAGGTTCAAAACAGGAACCAACAATACATACTGCACAACAAACATACTGAACAAAGCAGTAGCATGGTCTCCTTGTCCAACCAAAGCTGTCGTTTAGCAGTACAAAAGGGTGTGTTAATAATGATACCACCTGAATATGATTACACTTTTTATAATGAGGTCCAGCATTTTTATTTAAAGCAGAAAGAAAAGCACCCTGCTAAATTTCCCCTCTGAATCCTTTGTTTTGAAGATGTAATGAAGACATCTCCTATTAATGGTGGAATCATAATCTGCTTTGACTGGTAGTAGCCATCTAAAAGTGTCAATAAAGTGTATGGAAATAATGTAATTCTAGATACGATGTACATTACTATGATTTGACTATCCACCAGCACTCACAGTGCATTCGGAAAGTATTCAGACCCCTTGACTTTTTCCGCATTTTGTTACGTTACAGCCTTATTAAAAAATCTTCACACATTCCAGGACTTTCAGAGACTTGTCCCGAAGCCACTCCTGTGTTGTCTTGACTGTGTGCTTAGGGTCGTTGTCCTGTTGGAAGGAACTTTCACCCCAGTCTGAGTGCTCTGGGGCAAGTTTTCATCAAGGATCTCTCTGTACTTTGCTCCGTTTTCCTCGATCCTGAATAGTCTTCCAGTCCCAGCTGCTGAAAAACATACCCACAGCATGATGCTGCCTCCACCATGCTTCACTGTAGGGATGGTGCCAGGATTCCTCCAGACGTGATGCTTGGCATTCAGGCCAAAGAGTTCTATCTTGGTTTCATCAGACCAGAGAATCTTGTCTCTCATGGTCTAAAAGTCCTTTAGGTGCCTTTTGGTAAACTCCAAGCGGGCTGTCATGTGCCTTTTACTGAGAAGAGGCTTGGTGGAGTGCTGCAGAGATGGTTGTCCTTCTGGAAGGTTCTCACATCTCCACAGAGGAACTCTGGAGCTCTGTCAGAGTGACCTTTGGGTTCTTGGTCATCTCCCTGATCAAGGCTTTTCTCCCCCGATAGCTCAGTTTCGCCGGGTGGCCAGCTCTAGGAAGAGTCTTGGTGGTTCCAAACTTCTTCCATTTAAGAATGATGGCGGCCAATGTGTTCTTGGGGACCTTCAATGCTGCAGAAATGTTTTGGTACTGTACCCCGACACAGTCCTGTCTCGGAGCTCTACGGACAATTCCTTCGACCTCATGACTTGGTTTTTGCTCTGACATGCACTGTCAACTGTGGGACCTTATATAGACAGGTGTGTGCCTTTCCAAATCATGTCCAATCAATTGAATTTATCACAGGTGGACTCCAGTTAAGTTGTAGAAACATCTCAAGGATGATCAATGGAAACAGGATGCACCTGATCTCAATATCAAGTCTCACAGCAAAGGGTCTAAAAACCTGTTTTCGCTTTGTCATTATGGGGTATTGTGTGTAGATTGATGAGGATGAACATTTATTTGATCAATTTTAGGATAAGGCTGTAACGTAACAAAATGTGGAAAATGGGAAGGAGTCTGAATACTTTCTGAATGCACTGTATAGTGGCACTATCTCCACATACATTTTAGTTGAGGTTGTTACAGGACTACTGATAACAAATCAACATGTTCTTCTTACATTGCATTGCCCTCCAGCTGTGTTGGAGGGCAATTCAGTGTTTGAGTTGTGCCCCAATGAGCAAGCATTTTGTAAGGCCAGTCGATGTGGAATTCAATGTGCTCCAATGACTGTACATTTTGTTTAGATCTCTACAGGCTCTTGGTCTGGATCATGTATTCCTACCTGTAATATAATTATTCAAGTGCAATGTTCCATTTATTTTATTTGTATTTTATTTTACCAGCATCCGACCCATGGTTGGCCAGTATCATGGCTAAAAGATGACAGAGGACTTCCTGCTCCGTTATCACTATGCTATCGCATACCCCCTGACCCCCAGATTAGCAGCACCTTTACTCAACACCTAGGATCTTGTAAAGGTGTAATTTCAGAGGGTGTTCTGTGCTAGTTCATGGACTGTGAGCCAATGAGAATTTGAGCAGCTCATTGTTCTGGTGCATTTTCCACCCCAAGTTGCATGACTGTAAACTTAAAAAGACCAGCCGAGAGAGAGAAAAAGAACGAGTGGCTTATCGTTCACGCTTAGGCTTCCTGGCTGAAAGAAACTTCCCACTGGGCACAGACGTCAATTCAATGTCAATTCAACATCTATTCAACGTTGTTTCAATGTAATTTCATTGAAATGATGTGGAAACCATGTTGATTCAACCCACGTGTGCCCAGTGGGTTGGGATATCCATGAAGCATAATTGCCCCGCACACATGTGCATTTTTAAACAGAGGCGTATCGGTTGCACCTCCTTTGCCTGTTCCGTTCCTCTTGTCTTAATGAAAACTTTAGTGAGAACAAGGGGAGAGATACCAATACCTTGTCAGCCTGGGCTTAATGGAGGGGGCTGCATGTGACCGTGCTGTCTTGGCTGGAGGCCAGCGTCCTGGCAGTGTTTCAGTACTTAAACACAGGCCTACTAAGCCTCCTTTACAAGCTGGGGACCCTAAGCATGGAAAAACTTAGTTTTTGCCGCTGCAGTGAAGAGCCCACTTCAGAAAGTACAAATTTGGTGGTTTAGAAACAGAGAGGGCGAGAGAGAAAAAGAGAGCCGGAGAGAGAGAGACTCCATTGTCTGCAAACAGGCTACACTCTGGGTATTGTTGGCTAAAGATGGGTACATTCTGTCTCCATGTCTTTGAATTGCAGGGACAGCTTGTGAATTGGAAGCACAACAGCACTTCATTTACTCTGGGCAAGGAGCATGATGTACTAAAATAAACACTACATTTTGTTATAATGATAATATACATTTAAACGGTTGATGGATGTTCATTTTCGCCATCAAATATTAAGAAAAACTTCTGCCATCCCATATTTCAATAGAACATCCAATGTAACGTCCAACATTTCCTCACAAGCTTATACACACAAGTAACACCAAACTCTCATCCCTCACTTGAGCTAATGAGCCTGTTCACAAATCCTACTGCTAATGTAATTGGAGTGCAATGATGTCAGTGTGCTGACATTTCTCAATCTAATATTTCTCCACCCAAATCATATTAGGCTGAATGCGAATACATGTCATGGATCATGAGACATAGCAGTCTTTCTGGAAGATACTCAAATGTTTTGGATCTCACATGTAAAGTAGGTCATTGATGTAGTGTGTGTTGCATTTGTAAAATGGAAGGGGGATTACAATCTCCGGTTTGTTGTAACCCTGAAAATGGCTTGCAAAATCACAGAATCATTCATGAAGGCTTGAAACACACATGCAGCAGTGTCATCAGTGGTACTTTGAATAGTGATCAAATGAAGGATTCTTCCCCCAGCATCCAGGCATCGAGCACGTAGGAAAGCTCATTTGACATACTTATTTATAGCGTTTTATAGCCCTGGCGGTCTGAGCAGGGAGAGTCGAGGACGTATCCAAACACAGAGACGCCTGCCAAGTCATGAGTTGTGAGATTACTTTCAAAGCGAGGACGGCAGTTCAGAAGCCAGGGTCCCAATTCCGGTAATCACCCTCCTCCCTTCATCCCCCATCTCACCTCCTCCCAGACACCCCTGCTGTGTCCCGACTCTTCAGACATCAATTCTCTGGAATATACCGCTCAGTGGTCACATACCTCTATTTTTTCCCCCCAAGGTGGCCATGTACAAAGTCCAGACCACTAGCCTATACTTAATTAAGATAACATTAAAACGTGGTTATGTTTCAATTCTTTTTTTATGGTCCCACTCTTCAGCTGTCTGTCGATATATTGCAGTTGTCTCTCCCCAACAATACTATGCACATTCAACCACTACTCCGGTTGGGCCAGCCCTCCTCATTGCCACCGCTGCAATGACCTGTGGGTTTCTTTGCTAGATAAATATATCCCCGGTCATCTACTGGCACTGCGGCCGCCCACCAGTTGGGGCCTGGCAAAGTCCCCTAACAGTGCCTTGTGTGCCTATGATAGACTAAGCAAAGACAGGAGAGGAGCACTCATCTCTTTGGCCTCAGAGAGCCTCATGCAGGCTAGGGCTCTTGGCTTATGGGGGCTGAGCCCAGAGGAGGGACTGGAGGAGAGGGGATAAGGGATCAGGACCCCAAATCGCTAGCCTGGTGGGAACTTCAAATGTACCTCTAGGACTGTAGTGCCCCCTGGGGAGTGGGATGGGGTAGGGTAGGGGGAGAACACTGGTCTATCTGCCTGGCTTCAGGCTATTTTACATTATTATGTTATGTTTCTTAATATGAAGTTATACTTTACATTCAGCCTACGACGTGTCCACCTCTGCCATAGGCTTCAGTTGCCATGGATCCTCAGTTACCATGACATCAACATCTGATCTGTGAGAGATGTGAAAGTCTGCAAGAATTGCCAGAGAAGTATTTTATTGCCAAAATGGCTTATGATCAACCAAATAAGCCATTGTTTCGCCCAAAATGCCACACACTTTGTTGTAGAGATGTCTTAGAGACAAGGTCAAGAATGTAGCCAGCATGATACAGAAGTGACTGAGATAAGCTTTTGTCATTTTTGGTCAGCATTCAGACATGTTTACTTTCTTTCCTTTGACCTCCATTAGTTGATTATGACTGTTTGTATGGTGGAGAAGGGGTGAGGTGGTGGAGGAGGTACAGTAGTTTATCAGCTGTTGATCCTTGATCCTGACCCCTCCTTTGTAAACAATGCAAAAGCAACATTTCTGGGAACAAACTCTGGGAATAGCATCTGGGAGTACATATCTTCCTTTGTGCAGGAAAAGCTTTTAGGTGGGGGTAATGTGACAAGTATGCACTGTTTTAGTTCATGTTGATGACACACCCATTGATACAAATATTTTTTCCATGTGTAGATCATGAGTCTCGGGAACACGAGGACACCCTGACAACTGAAATAATGGAAGACCAACTGCACCCTGCTAAAGTGCCGCTCCTCCCCAAGCAGGACGTCATCAACAGCAAGAAGATCCAGGCCATGCGCAAGGACAAGGACCGCAAGCGGGCGCAGGCCAAACTGCGCTCCATTGGGCCCATGGACTACTCCCCACTCCCCATTGACAAGCATGAGCCAGAGTTTGTAAGTATAAGAGTGGAGAGTAGGAAAGATGGGGTCTAACGCTAATATTGTGCTAATGCTGATGCTTGCTAGTGTGCATCTTCAACTCTGGTCCTAGGAGAGAGAACTGACTGTGCAAGAATTTGTTCCACCCATGGCGCTAACACTGGGAACTAATGTTAGTTGTATCGTTCCTCCACAGGGTCCTTGCAGGAGGAAGCTGGATGGGATCATCCAGGGAATGAAGGACACATCCCGTGTCATGGCCCTGTCCTTGTACCTCCCCAACTGTGACAGAAAGGGCTTCTTCAAACGCAAACAGGTGAGAACTATCCCTCCGTCATCATCCTTATTCATGGTTTAACATAGACCAGTTGTATACTGATGTGCCTCTTCAGATCCACATTGGCTCCAAAATAATGTTTGTTCTTACAATGTCTTTCTCTCGCTCATTCTCTCTTTCCCTCCCTTGTGTTGCTGCACATTGATCGCTCCCACAGTGCAAACCCTCTCGTGGCAGGAAGCGGGGCATCTGCTGGTGCGTGGACAAGTACGGCGTGCAGCTGCCCGGTACAGACTACAGCGGGGGAGACATCCAATGCAAGGACCTAGAGAGCAGCAGCAACAACGAGTGAATAGGCTGCTCCAACCCCGTCCCGATCACCTGACCCAGGGCCCTGCCTCCTCCTTTCCCTCCTGCCTGTCTGCTCCGCCCTCCAGTCACTTTTTGAGATTTTCAAAACAAAAAAATATATAAACATCAAATGAACGAAAGGACAGGCTTGAAAAAAGGACACCTGAAATCTCTTTTTTTTTGTGTGACTGTGTGCTCATCTCTTAGTAGACGGAACCCAGGAGGTTTTAAGCCCTTGTTTGACCCTCGGGCCCCTCCCCCACTAAGAGCTGGGAACCACACTAATGATTCATGAAAATATATACCTGTGTTGATATATTTTTATAGAAGCTGGGGTGTAAGCACCAAACTTTGTATCATGTAAAGCTAACATAAAAGCGATGAAAAAACGAAAATAAGGCATGCTGATTATAAACGGGACTGTTTTGATCTTTCACATCTATTGCTATTGAGGTGTCAGAGGAGATAGCTGGACCTTCTATTGGCAGAGGTATTTGTTTTTTTGTTTGGTTGCTTTCCAAAAAAGAAAAAAGAAGCATGTGATAGGGTCTTTCTGAGACAGTTGACTCTATTTGGGTATTTGGGTCTGTCACAGCACTTATGAATAGGGGAACCTGCTTGGATATGTGTAACTTCACTAAGTTTGTGTGGGCGTGCATGTATGTGTGTTTGAGTGTGTGTGTGTGAGAGAGAGAGAGAGAGAGAGAGAGAGAGAGAGAGGGAGTGAGCCTTTAACACAAGAATGTCATTTTTCTTTCTCTTTTCGTCTTGTCACAACAACAACATAACAAGCATTATTGCTGGTGCTTGAAGTAGTCTTGAGGATGGATTTCTCCCACTAGCCTATGAAACCTATGTATCTGGGAAAATGGAGAGTGTTTGACATAATAAGCAGCTCATTACAGACAAACCTATGTAAGTGACTCTTTGACTCTGTAGCTAGCCTGATATGCCAACTGTGCCTATTGTTAACAGACACTGCCATGCAGGGTAACACAGAACTTAATGGAGAACACTGCCCCTACTGGTGAAGGGAATACTGCCTCAAAGTGCCCATTCTCTCATCTGATCAGAGCTGTGCTCAGCAAGACTCCATTGGTCCCAACTACCTGGACTCAAAGAATATTGAATGTGGCTGAACAATCATGCAGTCCTCCCCCAATTACTAACAGCAGTAATGCATTTTATTGCTAAAGTCTGGACAAAAATTGGGAGAACGAGGGGAAAAAAGCATGCTGTAGACTTGCATTCACCAGTGAGGCTAGATGTTTACCCTTTGTGTCTCAGTTGCTCGAGGGTGTAGTCTTGTATGGTTTTGTTTGTGCTGTTTTCTTTGCCTTCAGTGAAGTAACAACCGCCCACATTTGAGCCATGTTCCTTAACCAAGTGGTCCCCTAACAATGCTATGGTGTAACCTTGGTGTATTACTTTTACCTACAGATTAATGAATGTTCTTTTTTTTTTAAACAAACAACTACAATGTACTGGTGCTTGGAAAAGGACGTGTGTATTTTAGCCTGTAAACAATTTGAATAGTTCCATGACATCATCCTTATTTGAATATGAGACAGTCAAAAAAAAGCTATACCCCATCTATATCCTTCCCTCTTTGCTTGCATGCCGCACCCCAAAATTGTTCCCTCTTTCTCGACAACTTGTTTTTCAGCACAACACAACATTACTTGCATCGGAAATGGTGAGCAGTTTTCCTTCCGCTGAAGGGAGGCATCGTTGAATACCTACAGGGTCAGTTGAAAGAGTAGTTTATGTCCGTCTGTGTGCAAGTCGCAGTGCCTTCCTACATGCAAATCCACATTTGAATAGTGATGCAAATGCAACGTGGTAGCTGTCTAAGTTACAGAGACCCTGCTCATGCTGAGAGGCCCCAGAGTAGTTGTTCTTGGTGTAGTCCAGACAAAGGGTAACTCTATAGGATGTGACATAGCCCTTGTAATCGTGTCACAGTCACATTATGAATCCGTTGCTAATCCCTCTCTGTGGGCAAGGCGGACCAGAATGAATACCCCTTCTGTCTCTTATTTTCAAACACACTGATAAGCTAGAACATTGCTTTCAAAGTTGACTGCCAATGTATTCGATTGCCAGAAAATATAAGCCAAGTGATATTACAATTCCGAGTTAGCACTAGCAAACTGCTGCTGCTTCTCTCTCCCAGTAGTCAGAGAAGAGATGTAGAAGGCATTACTAGCCATCAGATCCTACTCCACAGCGTAAGTGGTCATAGTTACTCTAGCCACGGAGTGGGAGGCAGGGGGAAAGGCCATCAGCAGACAACAAATTAAAGAGCTTTTACTCCAGCCTCAGTTGAGTCTGTGAACCAACCATTACGTAATATTATCCGTTTGGACATACAGATGTGATGGATAGGATACTCTTGATTTTTATGGCTCATAATGGCAACGAGATGCTGTAACACTAACAATGGGGTCAATACGTTCAGGCCTATAGCTTTATACCCTCATTTACTATGAGACAGAATTAGTGGGGAAAAAGTCACTATACCCTGCTACCCTTCACATCCTTCTTATACGGAGGTGAACTATACAGCCCCTGTGGCAAATCTCAAATCACTAGGTCCTCCTATACCCAATGCAGCTTGGCACCCTTCCCCACCTCCACCCCAGTCCACTTTGAAAGAAAGCAGCTTGCACTTACTGTATAGAAGTTAAAACAACTACAATATTAATACCGACAGACAATGTCCTGTAATAGTGTTGCTTGTGTATAAAAACAAACAAGCTAAACATTTACTGTGATTCAGAATCAGACCTCTGCAAGGCCTTCTGGGTAATCGTTGACAGGGGCTTATGTGGCCCATGCCTGGGACCTCCATCACCAACGTCCAATAAGGAAAAGGAGATCATAACACACAGTACCATACATTAGCAACCACACAACTGTCCCGCTTTGATCTAACTGTTCTCATGGACTCTAGCACACAGAGAGTGAGAGAGAAAGAATGACAGAGTGAGTGAGCGAAAGCAAGAGACAGAGCACCATGGACAGGGGTCATGTTCAGGGCCTAGCCACACACCACCCCATCACGGAGGGGTCACCAATCGCATGACAGTAGATACATTTAGGAACAGACACAAGGAGACCTGGGAATCTGAGGAACAGGAATGCAGCTAGCGACTGATGTTTAGATGTTGACTCCCTATCCAGCTTCAATGTTCACCTTCCATTTTAAGAGCAGTCCATCAGAAGCCTATTGAACTTGGCCATCCATAATGATGCAGTCTAACTGGGCATTTTCAAAATCAAGATTTGCCAAGGCTATCTTGGTTCAAAGAAAATGTGGATAAGGGCATTGAATAATTTGAGGTCTAATCAACAAATTGACACAATTCAACCAAGCTGCGAATTGTGCAAATTCTCAATACATTTTCTTTGTGGTATGGCGTTAGATTGAGGTGTTGGAGAGGTTGAGTTTTAAAGTGTCTTCAGATTCCTAGTCTTCAACCTGGTTATAGACTCATACAGTTCATACTACAATAGTAACTACAGCTTTTTTTTTCTGAATGCATAACGCTTTTATGGATGAAACGAGACAAAATCAATTGGTTATCTTAATAACATGTGGTGTTAACTGGCTTGTGAAAAAAGACCCATTGGTGCCGGAGGATTGTTACAAGAAATGGTCAGCATTTGGAACTCTTTATGAAACAAATATCAAAAAAGACAAAAAATCTCAAATTATTAAAGTGAATATCACTGTGTAATATTTATTCAACATGTAATTTATGTACTCTTTTAACCTTTGTCTTTTTTGTTATGATAAAGCATTTATTTAAATAAAGTTATGTATTCATTTAAAGACTTAGTAGTGATGTGTTTTTTGTGATGTGCAGTGTGGCCTCAAGACCTCAAAACCTACTTCTAAAAATGGTTTATCTCAAAACTATGTTCATGCTATTCCAAGGCACTAACATATAGTCATATACCAAAAATACAGTACAGCCATACAAGAGGGATATATAGGGAGTATATTGTATGTGGGTTAGTGGAGGTTTGAAAAACCTGACCACAACAACTTAGGTTCTCAGAGTAATCCTAGCTATTCAAATGAGCCCATACAAATAGTTCACTCCTTGTGCCAACGCCCCCAGATTAAGCCGGCTAGAACCAATGAAAATACTTCCATGTTGTTACCAGGAGCAGTGTGAATGGGGCCTAAGGGTGTGGTGATCAGATATGACATGATCAGGACATGCTGAATCTACAGACACTGGCTGTGATATCAGCTGCATGATTGTGGTCTTGCTTTTGTATACTGCAATGGGGATATCATTTTTGTCTGAGGACTGATCACACTTGCCCTGGTCATGGAAATGACTCAAAGCACAATACCCCATCCCATAACATACATATACCCAATGTTGATGAATATAATCTATATTTAAAGGGGAAATCCACAGTTGAAATAATAAGAAAAAGTTATCCCCACCAATGTTTTGATTAAAAAGTGAGGGATGGAGAAATGTATAGACAGAGGTACAGTACGGATGCAAGGACTGACCATCCACGACATGAAATAGCTTTAACCATGTTTTGAGGCTTTACAGTATATGTTTACAAATATGTTGTTGACAAACATTGGAATAAAACAAGCTTATATTTTGGATTCTGATGGGATTTGACAGTTATAAGCTCTGCTTATATTTTTCAAGAATCAATGGTTATGTATCATTAAGTCCAACAAAGGATGTAGCATCTGAAGATTTCTGCTTTAAGGCCTGGAAATAATACAGGGTTTGTAAAGACTAAATGACTGGTTACCCGCAATATAAACGGTACAAGTTCATATTGGCTGACTGAATAAATCCATCCAGTCCATGCAAATTTAATCAGATGCCATAAACGTAACTGTATACAAACTATTAAAATCCAGTGTAAAGACTTGGGAGACGATTCTAGACCCGAATTAAGCGAGTGTAAACTTTTCACACTTTTCCCTCTGTGTATTCTGACCTTGAACTTTAATAAAGCATGAGAATTGCATGCTATTCACTCGCTATTCTTTCGAGGTGGAGATCAAATAAATGAATGTGAGTCTACAATTGCGGCGTATTCTGACCTTGATTACATTTTTTTAATAATTCCACAAATTTCACGCGTGAGGAAACCCTTTTGAATACGGTCTAGCGCAGGGTTTCCAGTACTCAGTCTGATTCAGTCTGATTCAGTTGATTCAAATCATCAAAGCTTGATGATGAGTTGGTTATTTGAATCACCTGTGTAGTGCTAGGGCAAAAACCAAAACCGAGATTGGGAAACCGTAGTCTAGTGAACCGATCCGGTTCCAAGTGGAAAAAGCGTTTGCAATTTTTTCGTTTGTTGTTGATATAACACCATTCTCCATAATTAAAATTGTATAACCTTTTAGGGAAAGGGGAAACCTAGTCAGATGCACAACTGAATACATTCAACTGAAATGTGTCTTCTGCATTTAACCCAAACCCTCTGAATCAGAGAGCTGCAGGGGTTGCCTTAATCAGTGCATGGGAAGCAGTTGCTGGGGTGTTAATTGCCTTGCTCAAGGAAAGAACAGCAGATTTTCCACCTTGCCAGTTCAAATATTCAAACCAGCAACCTTTCAATTACTAGCCCAATGCTCTTAATCACTAGGGTACCTGCCACCCTTTTAACTTGCAAGGGCACTCTTGAATGTCTTAATTATAACATACCCCTACTTTCTCAGTTTTCTATTTCTATCATGTTAAATATTAGCCACTACGAGTATCGACCGTCAGTAGCCCTAATAACCACACCTATTCAACTGCCATTTTACTGTTCCCTTCAGTTGGTATAGCTTACATTATCATTCCATTTAATTACATTGCTTAGTTTACCTTACTTCCTCTGTAAAAGTCATGGCTGTGTGGTTGTTGCTGAGGATCAGTCGTTTTATTTTTATTTTTTATGTATTCTTTATTTTCCATTTACAAAGAACAAAAACAACAACATAGTGACAACAAACATCCAAACATGACAATAAACAATAGATGGGGGAGGTCGAGGGTAGGTAGCCTGGGTCCAACCAGGAAACACAGGATACCCAGCGAGCCCTACCACAGCAAGCCAGGCATCCTGTGTGACCTGACAGTAGTCAAATGTCCATGCTGAAGCACTGCGGTTTACACTCTTTCCGATTCATATGTATTGTTCGTTTGACTGATAGGAAGGCCAGTGCAATTATGTGTTGCATGATTCTAGGTTGGATATTGTCCACCCTACTTCCTAGCAAGCACACTGCAGGACATATTGGGATATATAGATTCAAAATTCCAGACAACATATCATATTGGACCTCAGTCCAAAATCTTTTGACGGCTGGACATTTCCAGAACATACTCATTAGTGTACCAACCTCACCACAGCCACGCCAAGACAAATCTGAAAGGCTTTGATCCCTTTTTTTCAACCTGTGCGGTAATATGTAATATAATATATGATATAAGCCCTATGTAATATAATATATAATATAAGCCCTATGTAATATAATATATAATATAAGCCCTATGTAATATAATATATAATATAAGCCCTATGTAATATAATATATAATATAAGCCCTATGTAATATAATATATAATATAAGCCCTATGTAATATAATATATAATATAAGCCCTATGTAATATAATATATAATATAAGCCCTATGTAAGATCTTCATTTTATTAATTTTATACCTTACACAATTGGACATTGCTGTTGTGTTTTTCCATAATGCATTCCACGGTAGTGCGGTGAGACAAATCCTGTTCCCAACGTAACTGAGTAGAGATGTTGCTGTTTGGGGAGGAGAAGAGAACAAGCTTATAAGGCGGAAACCATTCTTTTTCCATTAGCAGCACTCCTCAGTTTGTTGTCCATCACACTTTTAGATCTCACATCAATACCACTTGAGGAAATACATTTTATTATTGATGAGGATCATTAGTAACAAGTAGGCTAATTAAATTGTTATGGAGCAGAGCACTGACCAAGCCATAACAGTTTGAACCCGACGCATGGTTCATTACTTGGCTGTGTCATCACACAATTCCATGGTTAGTGCAGGCAATAGACGAGTGTATAGTCCACTATTGTACACTATACGCCCTATTGTAATTCTATGTAAACACATTTTCCAACATTACCATGGGTTGAACAACAGCTCAGGCTTTGGGCTCCCGAGTGGTGCAGGGGTCTAAGGCACTGCATCTCAGTGCTAGAGGGTTCACTACAGACACCGTGGTTCGAATCCAGGCTGTATCCCAACCGGCTGGGATTGGGAGTCCCATAGGGGGAGCAGAATTGGCCGGTGTAGGCCGTCATTGTAAATAAGAATTTGGTCGTAAATGACTTGGCTAATTAAATTTAAAAAACTGAATGTGGCATTTTTCTGAAATAATCACAACACTGTTTCCTTTCTTTCATGCGTAAAGGCTCTCCAAACTTGTTTTTTATGATTCATGACTGCTTTCCTAAACCTAAATAATCTGTAAGATCAGAGTATTTTACAATCTACCAATTGGTGGTGAAACAGAGATGAAAATACATATATTTAAATGGTTTTCATTCACTGATCCCTAATATTCTGAACCCATTCTCTCAATATATTCAATATAGGGAGGGAGGGTCTTTTATACAAAAATTTATGTGGAGTCTGAATGGTTTGAACTACAACCTATTAAAAGCTATCTATGAAAAGGTGAGCAAAAACAGGGTTTTAGATATTTTTACAACTGTATAAAGTAAAAAATGTAATACCTTATTTACATAAGTATTCAGAACATTTGCTATGAGACTTGAAATTGAGCTCAGGTGGATCCTGTTTCCATTGATCATCCTTAAGATGTTTCTACAACTTGATTGGAATCCATCTGTGGTAAATTCAATTGATTGGACATGATTTGGAAGGGCACGCACCTGTCTATATAAGGTCCCATTGCAAGTCAGAGCAAAAACCAAGCCAAGAGGTCGAAGGAATTGTCCGTAGAGCTCTGAGACAGGATTGTGTCGAGGCACAGATCTGAGGAATTTGGGTTTGCAACATTGAATTTCCCCAAGAACACAGTGGCCTCCATAATTCTTAAATGGAAGAAGTTTGGAACTACCAAGACTCTTCCTAGAGCTGGCCGGCCGGCCCAACGTGGGCAATCATGGAAGAAGGGCATTGGTCAGGGAGGTGACCAAGAACCAGATTGTTACTCTGATAGAGCTCCTGAAGGAGAAACATCTCTGCAGCAGTCCACCAATCAGGCATTTATGGTAGAGGGGCCAGATGAAAGCCACTGCTCAGTAAAAGGCAAATTACAACCTGCTTGGAGTTTGCCAAAAGGCACCTAAAGGAGAAACACAATTCTCTGGTCTAATGAAATTCAGATTGGAAGCTTTGGCCTGACTGCCAAACGTCACACCCAGAGGAATCCTGACGCCATCCTTACGGTGAAGCATGGTGATAAAAGCATCATGCTAAAGAGATGTTTTTCAGCAGCAGGGACTGGGAGACTAGTCAGGATCGAGGGAAAGATGAACAGAGCAAAGTACAGAGAGATCGTTGAATGAAAACCTGCTCAGGACCTCAGACTAGGGTGAAGGTTCACTTTCCAACAGGACATCGACCCTAAGCATACAGTGAAGACAACACAGGAGTGGCTTCGGGACAAGTCTGAATTTCCTTGAGTGGCCCAGCCAGAGCCCGGACTTGAACACGATCAAAAGTCTCTGGAGAGACCTGAAAATAGCTGTGTAGTGACGCTCCTCCTCCAACCTGACAGAGTTTGAGAGGATCTGCAGAGAAAAATGAGAGAAACTCCCCAAATACATGTGTGCCAAACTTGTAGCATCATACCCAAGAATAATCAAGGCTCTAATCACTGCCAAAGGTGCTTCAACAAACTACTGAGAAAAGGGTCTGAAAACTTATGTAAATGTAATATTTCCAATATTTTTTCATAACTTTGCTAAATTTTCTAAAAAGCAGTCTTTCCTTTAACATTATGGCGTATTGAGTGTAGATTGATGAGGGGGGAAAACGATTTAATCCATTTTAGAATAAGGTTGTAAAGTAACAAAATGTGGAAAAAGTAAAAGAGTCTGAGTACTTTGCAAATGCACTCTATAAATGAAAAGCCCATTTTTGCTGGAATCTCCAGACTGACGGGGTTATTAAGAAACATGTACTGAAAACCCTATTCTATGAAAACTCTGAAACCTTATTTATGAGAAAATCTGTTGGCCAGTGATTTAATTACAGTGGCTTGCGAAAGTATTCAAAAATCCCCCTTGGGATTTTCCCTATTTTGTTGCCTTACAACCTAGAATTAAAATGGTTTTTGGGGGGTTTGTATCATTTGATTTACACAACATGCCTACCACTTTGAAGATGCTAAATCTTTTTTTTATTGTGAAACAAACATGAAATAAGAACAAAAAAATGAAAACATGAGTGTGCATAACTTTTCAACACCCCCCCGTCAATACTTTGTAAAGCCAACTTTTGCAGCAATTACAGCTGCAAGTCTCTTGGGGTATGTCTCTATAAGCTTGGCACATCTAGCCACTGGAATTTTTGCCCATTATTCAAGGCAAAACTGCTCCAGCTCCTTCAAGTTGGATGGGTTCCGCTGGTGTCCCATCAATATTTAAGTCATACCACAGATTCTCAATTGGATTGAGGTCTGGGCTTTGACTAGGCCATTCCAAGACATTTAAATGTTTCCCCTTAAACCACTCGAGTGTTGCTTTAGCAGTATGCTTAAGGTCATTGTCCTGCTGGAAAGTGAACCTCCATCCCAGTCTCAAATCTCTGGAAGACTGAAACAGGTTTCCCTCAAGAATTTCCCTATATTTAGTGTCATCCATCATTCCTTCAATTCTGACCAGTTTCCCAGTCCCTGCTGATGAAAATCGTGGTGTTCTCGGGTGATGAGAGGTGTTGGGTTTGCACGAAACATAGCGTTTTCCTTGATGGCCAAAAAGCTCAATTTTAGTCTCCTCTGACCAGAGTACCTTCTTCCATATGTCTGAGGAGTCTTCCACATGCCTTTTGGTGAACACCAAACGAGTTTTGCTTATTTTTTTCTTTAAGCAATGGCTTTTTATGGCCACTCTTCCCTAAAGCCAAGCTCTGTGGAGTGTACGGCTTGAATTGGTACTATGGACAGATACTCCAATCTCCGCTGTGGGGCATTGCAGCTCTTTCAGGGTTATCTTTGTCTCGTTGTTGCCTCTCTGATTAATGCCCTCCTTGACTGGTCCGTGAGTTTTGGTGGGCGGCCCTTTCTTGGCAGCTTTGTTGTGGTGCCATATTCTTTTCATTTTTTAATAATGGATTTAATGGTGTTCCGTGGGATGTTCAAAGTTCCTGATATTTTTTTATAACCCATCCCTGATCTGTACTTCTCCACAAATTTGTTCCTGACCTGTTTGGAGAGCTCCTTGGTCTTCATGGTGCTGCTTGCTTGGTGGTGCCCCCAGCTTAGTGGTGTTGCAGACTCTGGGGCCTTTCAGAACAGGTGTATATATATACTGAGATCATGTGACACTTAGAATGCACACTGATGTACTTTATTTAACTAATTATGTTACTTCTGAAGGTAATTGGTTGCACCAGATCTCATTTGGGGACTTCATAGCAAAGTGGGTGAATACTTATACACTCAGCAATCTTAAGTTTGGAATTTTTTTGAATTTTTTTAAACAAGTTATTTTTTTCATTTCACTTCACCAATTTGGACTATTTTGTGTATGTCCATTACATGAAATCCAAATAGAAATCTATTTAAATTACAGGTTGTAATGTAACAGAATTGGAAAAAAGCCAAGGGGGATTGTAACGGTTGCCGTCTTCCTCTTCTGAGGAGGAGTAGGAAATATCGGACCAATATGCAGCGTGGTAAGTGTTCATCATATTTATTACACTGAACACAGAAAACAAACGAACAAGAGAATAAAGGAAAACCGAAACAGTCCCTTATGGTGAAAACACTGAAACGGAAAATAACCACCCACAAACAAAAGTGGGAAACCAGGCTACCTAAGTATGGTTCTCAATCAGAGACAACGATTGACAGCTGCCTCTGATTGGGAACCATACCAGGCCAAACACATAGAAATATAAACACAAGAACAAAACATAGAATGCCCACCCCAACTCACGCCCTGACCAAACTAAAATAGAGACATACAAAAGGAACTAAGGTCAGGACGTGACAGGGATGAATTATTTTGCAAGGCATTGTAAATGTATTCAGCGCGCGCAAGGTCGCCACACCTGCAGAGCTTGTTACATGACTGAATAAGGTAAATCTGAATACCAAATACTGAGAAGTGTGTAGGAAGGTTGTGTGTAACAAAAGACATACATTCCTAAATCTGAATCGGCCCCTTGAAGTATACCAGTAGTAAAAGAAAGGTGGATTATTTAGGATGATAGCATTTGGTCTTGAACAAAAATTATTAGTTGGACCAATATTGTCAGCGTGTTACTAATAAAGCTTGCAGACTAAGACGAGGGCCCACAGGATGAAAATAGAATACAGGATATTACTTTATTAAAGGCCTGCCCGGGGGTGAGTCACCTGGTTTTCAACACAAATCAAAGAGATTGCCCAGGAACTAGGAAGTCATTTAACATGGGGTTTGAACTAACTTCAAGGGGGCAGAACTCTGGCGGCACTAACTTTGCTATTCAAATGGGGAAAGGGTAGCCTAAGGAGCCCCATCATGTTTTGAAAAATTAACCTTTATATGACTCGTAGACACACACCCACACACACACACACACACACACACACACTGAAACGAAGGTCCACACACATGGGCGCACACACAGACGCCCACGCCAAATAATGTGAATGTTTGTTATTTAGCAGATGCACTTATCCAGAGCGACCTACAGTAAGTGCATTCATCTGAAGATAGCTAGGTGAGACATCACAGTCATAAACCAGGTGCTATGAAATTTGGTAAACTCCAAATCCCGACAAAACAAAATAGGCTAGACAAGGTGGTATTCTTCTGGGACCAGGACCGACTTTGGGAAACCCTTAGTCACAGCCCCCATAGAAATTGAGGGGATGTTTGAGTGGCAGAGCTTGTTAAGGGGTAAACAGTATTGAGGTTGTCCTTAGAAATGTACAGTCAGTGCATTCAAGGTTGATAAATCAGAGAAACTAAACGTTTTCTGTAACCGTTACGGAAAATGTTGTTGTAGTTCGGTATGCATTGGTTTTCAAAATAATTGTAATTACAACAACTTATTTTATGATATACACTACCAGTTAAAAGTTTGGACACACCTACTCATTCAAGGGTTTTTCTTTATTTTTACTATTTTCTACACTGTAGAATAATAGGGAAGACATCAAAACTATGAAATAGTACATATGGAATCATGTAGTAACCAAAAAATGGTTAAACAAATCAAAATATATTTGAGATTCTTCAAAGTAGCCACCCTTTGCCTTGATAACAGCTTTGCACACTCTTGGCATTCTCTCAACTAGCTTCATGATGTAGTCACCTGGAATGCATTTCATTTAACAGGTGTGCCTTGTTAAAAGTTCATTTGTGGAATTTCTTTCATTCTTAATGCATTTGAGCCAATCAGTGATGTTGTGACAAGGTAGGGTTGGTAAACAGAAGATAGCCCTATTTGGTAAACGACCAAGTCCATATTATGGCAAGAACATGTCAATTAAGCAAAGAGAAACGACAGTCCGTCATTAGTTTAAGACATGAAGGTCAGTCAATTCGGAAATTTTCAGTCACAAAAACCATCAAGAGCTATGATGAAACTGGCTCTCATGAGGACCGCCACAGGAAAGGTTACCTCTGCTGCAGATGATAAGATCATTAGAGTTAACTGCACCTCAGATTCCAGCCCAGTTAAATGATTCACAGTGTCGTGTCTTTGGCTATGCCGGATTCAGTGATATGCCATGCTATTCTATAATATAATTTCTCTGTAATTAATATTACCTGATTGAGCTAATCATGTAAATGTAATTAACTAGAGAGTCGGGCACCACAAAATAATATTTATAGAGCTGTTATCTTCCCGAAAAAACTCTTAAAGACCTAGTAATATTTTACATCTGTAACGCTCAATGAGTGAATGGGTGTGGAGTCAGGTGCAGAGAGCAAAGGATGCGGGAAAAAACACGTTTTAATGTCCAAAATCAAAAAGAAACGCACTATTACTACAATAAGTACCCTTAGGTAAACAAAACACTAACGCCTCTCACAAATACAGAAGAACAAGCATGCACAAACAGAAGCGGGCTAAACAAACTTAAATAATACCACCCAAACAACCAAACAATGAACAGGTGAAACCAAACGAACACGGAACAAAGGATCAGTGGCAGCTAGTAGACCGGCAACGACGACCGCCGAGCGCCACCCGAACAAGAAGGGGAGCCACCTTCGGTAATATTCGTGACAACATCAATAGCAGTCAATATTAATCGTCATCTTAATTCAGTCTCATCTGAAAGTTGTAAATTCTTAGTTATCTGCACGAACCCTGGCTAACAAGTTGAATCAGCAACACAAAATTGGGTTTAATTATTTATTTACTAAATACCTAACTAATCACACAGAATTACACATACACATAATTAAATCATAACTTGATTACAAATGACGTCATAAAGGAAAATGTCCCTAGCGGGCGGAACAGATATGACAGCTTGTTACACAAAAGAAAAGGGGCTGGGTGAAAGTGAAAGAGCGGGTTGCCTGAGGAACAAAGGGCGAAGCTGTGCTATCGTAAATACAGTATCTTGTGCATTGTAAAATACCGCACGTTTGGAAAAAGAAAAATGCAAAAAATATTTACTCTGAACTGTGCTTCGGTAGGTTGGTGGTAGATGGAAGGCCGTGTTGCCCAACCGAGTCCTGTGTCCTTTGAAGAATATCTCTGCTGGTAAATTGAATACGTTGTAACGTCGTTGTGTGGTAGACGGGATACTCTGTCTGTTCCTTCCTAACCCTCATTTGCAGCGGCTGTTGCTTACTCAGCGGCTAGGAGGTATCACTTTTGTAGTGAATAAGAGTTCAAAGTTCATACCATTCGCAACCAAAGCTCACGCTGATGTTGGCTTTGTTCTGTAGTTATTATCTGAACCATTCTGACATCGGACTGTGGTCCTCACGTCCTCGGAACAGGAGGTTACCTTGTCGTCAAGGGCTTATATAGGAAGGGAGAGGAGGGTGTGTTTGAAAAGTTTTATAGCCCATGTCCCTTCACAGGGGCGGGCCACTGATTGAGCAGAGCCCAACTTATGAAAACCCAAATCTCATAATTTCATATTCAAACATTTAAATTGAACAACAATTCCATGTGAATCCGATAACTCTGATGTGTAGACTTTCCACTGTAGAGTTTATGTCATCTTATCATTGATGAGAATGTCTCAGATGACAACCGAACTGACATCATATTCATTAAGTACCACCGCATATGTTCCATTGGTCGGATTACCAGAATATAGTTCATTTCCCCCCCTCATTTCCCCCCACCATCTGATGTTCCCAGAATCTCTATGTTAACCAAGGATTTTGCAAATGTAACATCAGTAGGGTAGAGAGAGGAAAAAGGGGGAAAGAGGTATTTATGACGGTCATAAACCTACCCCCAGGCCAACGTCATGACAACAGAGTTCAAGTAACAGACACATCTCAACATTAATGAGCAAGAGACTCTTTCCCACTGACAACTTTTCCCCAAAATGCACTATGGAAATTACAGAAAGATCTTAGTTTGCTGTAAAACAAATTAACAGTATTTTACTGTGCATTCTACGGTAATCTACTGTATTCAGTGTATACAGTATCATAGTGTTGATTAAAATGGTAAGTTACTGATGAAATAAAAACGGCTAACAGTATATGGAAGAAATGGCAGTTATGCCAAGTCAAAGTTTTCGAAGGACAAAGTTATTGAGCTGTGTTATAAGTTGTTGCTCTCTGACTCTCTCGCTCTCTCTCTTTCTCTCTCTCTCTCACACACACACACACACACACACACACACACACACACACACACACACACACACACACACACACACACACACACACACACACACACACACACACACACACACAGAGAGAGAGAGAACATTTTTGGGCTCAATAACGAAAAAGAGGAGGGTACTATCAGCTCATCTATCACACACCTTCCTCTGAAGGTAGTCTGGCTTTTTTCGGTTTTGGGGGAGAATGAGAGGGTGTAAGGGGAATTGTTTGCCGACGACTTCCAGGAAACAACATGACGAGACAGGGATGTTGGGGACACAAGGACTTGACCAACTTCAGATGTGTGTGATTGACGCAGCGTCGGCACACAGACACTGAGGGAGGAGGACTTGGCAACTTTGTTCCCCTGTATAGTCGGATCAAGGCATCAGTAATATAAGAGGGAAGCCGGGTAGACTCTGTGGAGAAGGAACATGTGTAGAGGATTTGATTTGTGAGATAGTGAACATGACAATTACTATTGCCTTCAAAGACACTGACAAGTGCACTTAGGGCTTCAAAGCATTCATGCCCCTTTTATTACAGTATTAGGCCAACAATTATGGATGGCTACATATAATCGCAACAAGGGCCTCACTACACCAAACCTGTCCTAGAACAAGGTGATTCATGCCAAGTATTTGAGGTTTCAAAGGTTTATCGGCCCACAAAGTCGCACAGGGGGTTTTGTGAAACGTATATAATGTCGGTCTGCTAAAATGTGCTTAGCAGTATTGAATAACGTTCTAATAACTGATGGAATTAATAAACAGATTTCATCTCAATTCCTCAGTACTACTCAATCTGAAACCAGCCTCACTTTCGGAGAGCTTCCCAAGTTCAGGACATCGTGATATGTGTAGATAAGAGAGTCAAAAAAATAATTAATAACGGCAAGACAAATGAAACACAGACCTTGGAGGTAATATGCTTTGAATCACCCCGATATTTTACTACAAGACCTACAAATACCAAATTACTGCTTGTGTTCTCCTACATGTACTACTCTCTCCATCTCTCAAAGGGTAATAGGGGTTCTTCTCCATTTGGAATAAAGATGAAAGGCGATTTGAGGAATGCGCAGCATGGGAGTTTTCTTTTTTACAACCATATCTCGATTGTTGAGGTAAATTACATGTTATAGAAGGGTCCAAGACCCTTTTTTTGAGATTTTACTTGTTTTTGAGAATCTCACCACAACCAGCGATTAACTTCCTTATCCTTCTTGTACAGTATGTGGGCTCCAAAAAAACCCATTAACAAATGCCCAAAAAACACATGAAATTGTGCCATTCAGAACTTTATATGCAACTCGATATTTCATTTTGTGCGACTCGAGACAGTTTCCCTATCGAGCTGTTTATTTCGATGTGTAACCCGCTGCTAGAATGGACAGAGCGGTAATCGCTCCAGTCGCAACAAAATGGAATACAACGTTGCAGATAAAGTTCTGAATGACACAATTTCATGTGTACAACAATGACCTGCATCACTATACTGAGAATTTGCGCTTATTTGGGCTTTTCTAGAGCCTATGTTCATGTTTTCGGAGCCCCCGTACTGTACAACGAGGATGAGGAAATAAATTGTTGGTTGGGGAAATTTTCTCTAACACAAGTGAAATTGCAAAAAAGTGCCTGGACCCTTCTATAACACCCATTTGCATAAAAAAAGAGACACTCCTTTAAAGCGCACTATCCCCCAATGCTGTTCCTGTATAACTAACATCTGTAAATCCCAGAACATCTGATCAAATCTCATCCTAGAGTAAAACAGTCAGAGTTGGGTTAATGTTTTGTTGTGAGATGTTACAGTGAAAATGTTAACAAACCCCCCCCAAAAAATGTAACCATTTTCGTGGTATCCAATTGGTAGTTACAGTCTTGTCCCATCGCTGCAACTCCCATTAGGACTTGGGAGAGGCCAAGGTCGATAGCTGTGCATCCTCCGAAACACGACCCAGCCGAGCCGCACTGCCCACTTACCCCGGAAGCCAGCCAATGTTTTGGAGGAAACACCATGTCAGCGTGCATGCGCCCTGCCTGCCACAGGAGTCGCTAGAGCGCGGTGGGACAAGGACATGCCAACCGGCCAAACCCTCCCCTAACCCGGACGATGCTGGGCCAATTGTGCGCCGCAGACCGCTGCGCCACTCGGGTGGCCAACCAAAATTAATTTTGACACATTCAGTGAAGCATGATGTTCCACATCTTTCAATATTCCACATCAACAGTTTATAAAATACTGCATATATACTGAACAAAAATATAAACGTAACATGTAAAGTGTTAGTTCCATGTTTCATGAGCTGAAATAAAAGATCCCAGACATTTTCCATACGCACAAACAAATGTATTTCTCTCAAATTTTGTGCACAAATTTGTTTACATCCCTGTTAGTGAGCAATTCTCATTTGCCAAGATAATCCATACACCTGACAGGTGTGACATATCAAGAAGCTGATGGCATGATCATTACACAGGTGCAACTTGTGCTGGGGACAATAAAAGGGCACTCTTAAATGTTCCGTTTTGTCATACAAGACAATGCTAGATATGTCTCAAGTTTTAAGGGAGCGTAGAATTGGCATGCTGACTGCAGGTATTTCCACCAGAGCCATTGCCAGAGAACTGAATGTTCATTTGTCTACCATAAGCCGCCTCCAATGTCGTTTTAGAGAAAATGGCAGTACGTCCAACCGGCCTCACAACCACAGACTACGTGTAACCATACCAGCCCAGGACCTCCACATCCGTCTTTTTCTCCTGCGACATTGTCTGAGAACAGCCACCCGGACAGCTGATGAAACTGTGGAGCGATTTCTGTCTGCAATAAAGCCTTTTTGTGGGGAAAAACTAATCTGATTGGCTAGGCCTGACTTCCCAGTGGGTGCGCCTGGCTCCTAAGTGGGTGGGCCTATGCTCTCCCAGGCGTACCCTTGCACCCCGTCCAAGTCATGTGAAATCCGTAGATTAAGGCCTAATGAATGTATTTCAAATGACTGATTTCCTTATATGAAATTAGTTCATGTTGCGTTTCTATTTTTGTTCAGTATATCTTCCGCAAATCAGAAAGAATGCTAGAAGGTGCTACCTTAAAATTAAACATGAAGTAAAAACAAGGAAGGAGAACACCCGGTGAATGTTCTTGGCAGTGCACATGGTGCTTTGCTTTGCTTCAGAGAATTCCCTCTGTCACCCAGAGTGAGCTTCTCCAAACCCAAGGACCTGCTCTGCAGCATATGGTAAACACTCACTCCACTCTGTGCTAAACCACTCCCCCCCCAAGAACGCATACATATGCACACTCTTAGCCAAACCTACCCCTTCTTCACACACCGGCACACACACTCCACCAACACACACACCACCCACTTTAGCCCACTCTGACAAATCAATATACCCAAAAACCACAGGGATTGGTTTCTCTTTGTTTTCAAAGTAGGCCAGCCTCAAACTACCGTTAAATTTAGTGCACTACCAGAGGGCACAGAGGGATCTATACAGGAAACGAACTGCCAACATCCTCAAAGCACTGAAATCATACTAAGCACAACTAATTTACTCTACGAAAACAGTAACAAAAAGGAAATATGAAAATACTAGCTCCAGTTCCACATGGAGAGTGCCATGGTTGATGATGCATTGTGACTGGTGTGGCACCTTGCTGGCAGACTGGTAACACATAATGTCATAAGGTCAAAGCCCAGTCACATGTTGGCTTACAGAAAAAACACATGACTTCACATGTGAAAATGTATTTTTGGAACACTTCACATGTTTTCACATGTAGTTTCATGTTATCACATGTTGCTTTACATGTCACATGTTATCACATTTGCTTTAAATAATATCATGTGGTCATATGAAAACGTGTTTTTGGACCATTTCAAGTGATCACCAAGAATTGTGTTTTTTCCATAACGACAGTCTCACACATTAGTTTGTCCTTTCTTTTAATGTTTTAGTTGTAAATCTTTGAAAAGTTGATATGGTATGACATGCTTGCATGTTTGTATTCATATCTTCATTCGGTCAGTGGGCCATCTAAGACAGTCAGTGGTTGGCTCTCAGCATTGTGGAAAGAGCCCATAGAAAAGTATGGGAAATTCAGATCCAGGGTTGGATAGGACACACAAGTGCAAGACCCTCCTCCTCCTCCTCCTCCCACCAACCCTCACCTCCCTTCTCTCAGTTCGCCCTCTGCCTAGCAGTGTGTGGACTGGAGGTGTAGCAGCCAGGCCTCAACGTTGGCATAGCGGACATACATTTGGGAACCTATGTTTATTTATAGACACTTTAACCCACTTAGTATCACATTTGTCAATGTCAGCCCTGGGTTCTAATCTCTCACCACTGTCAACACTTCATTAGTAACCCGCAACACCCCCCCCCCCCCCCCCCCCCCACACACCCTCTTTTTCATACCACCACCGATCCCCATACACCTTTCCCTTTGACCACCCACACCACCCTTTGCCAGGGGCATCACCACATGGGCAGGATGCATGACAGTACCAGAGGGCAAAGAGACACACACAAACCACCACACCAATTCCACTGCAGACTGGTGTCATCATGGAACAACATTGGTAGAGAGGTGGGAGGAGTGGACGAAGAGAGTGCAGAAGATGGATAGATTGGAGAAAGGGAGAGAGGAGGGGGTCAGAATTCTGGAGGATCAACAAGGGGGAGAGGACACATGAGGTGAAGGATAAAGAAGAAGGCAGAGTAGAAAATAGTAGAAGAGAGAGAGAGAGAGAGAGAGAGCGAGAGACAGAGCTTGGTTGGGTACATTTTATTCAGACATTTTATTCAACAAGAGATGTACCTACATTTGATGAACTAATCAAGGAATACTCAAAAGATGAAAGTTATTTGAACATAAATGACTTAACCTTGCTGATGTGAGGGACCAAGAGGATACATTCATGCACAGGCTATTTCTTGGAATATCTTTAAAGGACAGAGCTATATCAATAACAAAAACATGAGACTGTTTATCAGAACGAGGAGAGGACAGAAGAATGTGTATTTGAAGAAGAGAAATCATTAACATTACAGTTACCCTGCAGAAAAATCTGGAACACTTTGATTAACACGAAACAATTTGGTAGCAGAGTACCTTAAGTTGCTTCTGTAGCCTACCTATGTAACTACACAGTAGTAACTGTAGTAACAACATTGTAGTTACATAGGAACTGCTGTGTAATAGCGTTGGTAATAGAGTGTGGCGGTATAGGTTATTAAGGTAAAGTGTTTCCAACCATTCAAACTAGCATTAGCATATAAGTACATCATCATCATTGGAATGATGCACTAACAACAGATTAGTGTGCATTGTATGTAGACACCAAAATAAAGTGTCACCCATGGTTCGTTAGTTTGGTACAGCTCTTCTATATGTCAAGGGCTTAATGTGAGGCTTTGTTAGTCCACCACACATATTGACTAGTGTGATGAGAGAAAGGTTGAATAAATAGATGTGGAACGTGGCATGGAAGGCAAGCAGCTGCATAAATGGGAGGTTATATGCCGCCTGATACACCAATTGAACCAGATGCAGTGACAGCCCCGTGATTAGCATAGTGTTAGCTCCGGGATCCATGCTACTCGCAGCACCTAGCCCTATGAATAGCAGGGGACACAGCCAGTCAAACACACACACACATATACAGACACACCCACACACACACACGAGCAATCAAGCAGGCAGGCACACACGCATGTACAGTGCGTATGCCCGCACAGTAAATACATATTCATGAAACCTGCTTTGAATTGTAGCATGGATAATATCCTTGCCTTGCTCTCACACCCCATTTATCAAACATCTCCATTTGCGCAAATCTTTTTCACACGGGAGACCTGTCCTAAGACAAGAGAAGTACTCGTTATCTGTCCCTCTCACGCACACATAAACATATAAAGACAACCCCCCCCCCCCCCCCCCCGCCCCCGCCCCCCCCTATACACACACTTAAACAAAAACATGTCGGCTACATAGAAAGAAACCCATGCACATGACAACAATATCAGCTGTCAGTCAAGTTGGACCTTTCCACCGTCGGGGATATCTGGATGTGGGTGAAGCTCTGCTATGTCTCTGCCATAGGGAGGACAACAGTGGGCAGTGTCCCAGTCGCCATCTCCTGCTCCTCCACATACTGGCTGCATTTGGGGTCCCCCCGCACCCTCGTGGACTGGGTGATCTGGACACCCGTGAAGGGGTTAACGCACCAGCACTCGCCCCGCTGACCGTGGGTGGACATGTGGCACTGGAACACACGAGGGGGAAATGAGAGAGAGAAGGGTGGTGGGTGAGGGGGGAGAGGTGGGGGTTTAATCAGGCACTGGATACAGTCAGAGATGGGGCGTTGGGGGGGGGGGGGGGGCGTAGGCGGCATAACAGGAGGGGGTTTGAATTTGGATTGGCTGAGATGAGGTGGATGGGTAGGGCTCCCGCCCGCAATAACAGCCCATCCTCGGGACATTCCCACCTCCCCATCCTCCCATCCCCCCTCTGTCCCCTCCAGCATGCTAGCTGGCCTCGGACCCCCCATTGAGACCCTTCCCCCCTATCCCGAGAATGAGGTTATAATTGAACTGATTTAACTGGACACTTCTTAGGCCACGCAAGAAAGGACCACGGGGACAGGGCCTTAGGGGAGGAGAGAGAAAAAAAACACACTTTCCATTTTTTCCTTCAATGAGAAAGAACAAAAAGTGACAGTTACAGTAATTGCGAGAGGAACAAAATGATTACCGAACGATTAAGTGTTGTTGGAGGTGCAGTGTTTTTTGAGCCCTGGGAACCAAAGAGTTTTGTCATCAAAACAATGCCCTCATTTGCCTCTCTCTCTCTCTATCTCTCTCTCTCACTCTCTTTCTCCCCTGTCCTCATTTTACCTCACACAGATGCCTAAATGAAGCATTTTCAGGATGCAGATATGTCATATCATTGTTTTGACCACATTCTAAAAATAAGTGGGTCCTTCCAGCAGCAAAGACAAGCTTGCAGAGGAAACTGGGAAAAGCCTCATTGGGAAACATTGTTTCGACTTAGTGTGGAAATCTTCTCAAGGTCTGCCTGAAAACAGTTTTATTACCTTGTAACTCTGGATACAGACGCTGTCGCCCCCATGTTGACAAAAATCGCCCCATTCTCGGGCATGGGGCGGGTGAGAGTGTGTGTGAGGGATGGTGGTGGATAAAGGGGGCATACTTTCCTGCTGGGCCTCTACCCACTGACTCTGCCTTTCAAGGCATTCTTGAAAATAAATGTGTGTGCGTGCGTGTGTATGTGCTTGTGTACAGTGTGTGTGCGTGCAGATTATACTACCCTTTTTAACAGTATGAGTTGAGTTAATGGTCCTGCACAGTCATCTTATTTCCCAAGTAAAAATAGCCTTTAAATTACCAAAACATCACCCATAATATTTTTATGCTATTTAAATGCTCAGAATTGAAGAAATTGTACCTTTTCTCTTATCTGTAACTATCAGGGAGCCTGAACGAACAGGCTGAGTGGGCAGGGAGCTTATAATCATGAGCTCGCCTTGACTGACAGCTCTTTGAAACACCCTTGTTGTTGCCAGGTAACAAGGTAAACAATGGGCCACATGTCATTGATGATAAGGTAAACAATGGGCCACATGTCATTCCAAGCCTAAATATCAGTGTTGTAGTACCCGAGTCCAGTCTAAAGACCACATATTGAATGTCTTGATCTTGTCTCTGTGTCATATACATTTTTACTTTGCCTTGACTCTGTCTCGGACAGTGAGAACTCATAATTTCTTTCCAAGACTAGCAGAGTAAAACATTCATAATTATCAGCTTCCATTCAGTGAGTGCATAAAACCACTTCACCAGGCTATATCATGAATCATTAAAGGGATACTTTGGGATGTCCAGTATGAAAGAAGTTAGAGGTAGTTTCGAGAGCCAATGCTAACTAGCGTTAGCACAATGACTGGAAGTCTATGGATATCTACTAGCATGCTAGCAGATACCCATAGACTTCCAGTCATTTTGCTAACTCTAGTTAGAATTGGCTAGCGAAACTAACTATAACTTCCTTCATACTGGGCACAGAGACAAAAAAAAGGGTATCCACAAGTTCATCTGACTCTGGGGAAGTAGATAAAGTGCCTTATTGCCAAAACCCAGAAGTATCCCTTTCATATATTATTGCTTATTAAAACTGGGCTTTCTACTTTACTCATAACATTACTGTCCATTCATTAAAGAAAATCCTCAAACATTTTCGTGATCGTCAGAATTTCCTCGATTCATTGGATTGGAAGAGTAGGGAAATTGTTTGAAGGTTGAATGCTCACTATAAGTAAAGGAAGACCGTGAGAAGTTGTAACAGTCTTCATGTCTATTATAGACATGTTTGCGCAGTGGAGAACCATCACTACTGGAGAAAAATAAATCTTCCAACACGTTGTACCAAACTCAAATATGAAGAAAAATAGCAGAAAGGTAGTATAATTTAATGCGCCCAGCTGAATCAAACAGGCCCGAGGCTGAGCCAAGCTTCGGGCTGCCACTCACACAGAGATAATGCTACCAGCAACAACACTGCTTACACAACCTATGGTAGACTAACGCCATCACTATCACACTATCACCAAAAGTGACAACAGTGACACATCAAAGGTTGTGTGTGACAGGCTTGTGATGCAGGTGAGTGCACTTTTTGTAAAACACATAGCTGGGGCCAATAGAAAGACAGCACTCACACACAGCATGGTGTTAAAGGATAAGCAGCCTATTCACTCAGACATAATAAGCCAGTACAGTAGGTCCCAATCATAACAATACAAAAACACAACCATTAGGCGTAGGATTTCCCAATCAAAATGTACAACTCTTCCTTTCGCATTGCAAACATATTTTTTTAGGTTCAGCACACAAATTAAGCGGTGTTCCAAAGTTTAAACGCAACAAGTTTAATGCAAGTCATTTTCAAAGAGATAGCTAACAACAGCAAGCGAGCTGCAATAAAATAACACAGCTCCACTCCACCAGGTGATGATAGTTTGAAAAGGGCAAACCTAAGCAATAAGCAACAATATCCTGACGAAAGATTAAATGTCAGGAATTGTGAAAAACTGTGTTTAAATGTATTTTGCTAAGGTGTATGTAATCTCCGACTTCAACTGTATATACTGTATCCTATTCTATTTTAGTCAATGCCGCTCCGACATTGCTAGTCCAAATATTTATATATTCTTAATTCCATTGCTTTACATTAGATTTGTGTGTATTGTTGTGAAATTGATAGATATTACTTCGCTGTTGGAGTTAGAAACCCAAGCATTTTCCAGTTCCCATTGGCTGTAGTGGCCATAACATCGTGGCAATAACAAGGAAAGCCAACGTGCCAAAGGTTGGGCCTAAAGCAATTTATAAAGAGATCTTACTAAATGTTTTCTTATGCCTCTTTTGTTCAAATCATTTATGTTGATCTGATGTGTATGAGGAAGTGAATATGGATACAGCACTGGAGGTATTTATCAACGTATTTGTGCCCATTGTTGACAAGTATGCACCTGTTAAGAAAATAACTGTGAGAACTCTTAGCGCCCTCTGGATTGATGATGAATAAAAAAAATGGTATGGTTCAAAGAAATTATGGAAAAGAGGTGGCAAACAAGTCATGCTGCTCAGCTGATTGGTTAACAAACTGTAAATGGAGAAATGTTGTACCTAAACGTACCAAAATGAAGAATAAATGATATTACAAAACCAAGATAAATGACATAAAACACAATCTAAAAATACTTTGGAGTACCTTGAATTATACCATGCGAGGAAAACCCAATTCATTTCCATCGTTCATTGAAATTGATGAGTCCTTTAGCTATTGCCAATCATTTCAATTACTATTTCATTGGTAAAGTGGTAAAATTCAAAAGTGAAGTTACAACATCGAACGATGAACCACCATATTTTGCTAAAAAACATCTAACAACGAAACAGAAGGATTGCTGTTTTGAATTTGGTCAAGTTAGTGTGGGAGAGGTGAAAGAATTTGATTTGAAGTAATTCCACTGCCTAAAAATAGTAAAGCACCCCTTGCTGGCTCTAACAGCTGCCCAATCATTTTGCTGCCTGTTCTTAGTAAACTGAAGGAGAGAATTGTGTTTGACCAAATGCAATGCTATTTTTCAGAGAACAAGTTCACTACTGACTCTCAGCATACACATAGAGAAGGGCAATCAATTTATACTGACTGACTCAGATGACAGATTATTAGTGAAAAGACATTGATAGTAAGATTATAGTTGGAGCTGTATTGTTAGATTACAGTGCTGCATTTGATGTAATTGATCATACATAGGTATTGAAGAAACTCACTTGTTTTGGCTTTACATTACCTGCCATCACGTGGTTGGAGAGTTATTTATCCAATAGAACCCAAAGTGTTCTTCAATGGAAGCTTCTCTAACATCACATATATACAATGCGTTGTCCCTCGAGGGAAGTTGTCTTCGGCCATATCAGTGTTACTTTTCATGTTTTGTGTTTTTTATGGACCCCATGACGATTAGCTGCAGCCTCTGCAAAAGCTAATGGGGAATCGAGTAAACAAATAAATAAACAAATAAATACACTTCTGATGAGTTGTTCAGTGTTAGAATTCTGAGATTCGGTTGAAAAATATATTAGTATTGTCAGAAATGCTACAAAAATATAGCACATCATTGCTTATCTATTTGGCACTTGAAACCGATAAATTATAAATTGAATCAAAACTGTTGCCCCTAAAATGTATTCAGTCCGAAAGGTGGCAAGTCTAACTTTATGGATGCTGTAGTCTCGTTCTTAACCTATAGCGCGATATTGAGCTAGGTGAGGGGGGGGGGGGGGGGGGGTCATCCTAATGCTGACAACCCTCATGAAAATCCGGTTCTCGGAAATGGCCAGATGGCTCATGACCAGGGGCTGGGAGTGCGTTCCTACAATCAAGGTGATTTGCAAATTTCATCAACAATATTGGTGTAGTAAGTACATTTTAATTTAACATTGAGCTTCAACCAAAATCTACAGATGAATACTATCATAAGGCCTTACTTTGATGCCCATGTTTACCCCAATATAGGGTTGTTAGGAACTTACTGGTTTACAGGCCACAACAGGCCTGCAAGTCGCATTATACTGACTTGCGAAGTGATATGTAATTCCTATTGGAATCCAGACAGAGTTATGACATCCAACAGTTGGAATTTTTATTCAACCAAAACCTGCATTCCTTAATGACACTCAGGGTTGGGAATATTGATAAAGGGGACTACCTAAACCATTTAAACTAGAACAACCATTTCAGTAATGGGTGCAATAAATCTACCTAACTGATAGTAGTTAGTTATTTATCTTTGTGTAGCATAAGATTAATGTATCAATCAATGTAAAATCGACCTGCAGTACAGCATGCTGGGGATAATGATAATGATGGCCATAGTTTTGATAGAATTTTTTTACTCTCCACAGAGTAAAACAGACACAATCACAATCTCACAGTCAACAATGGTTATTAACATCAACACTGTGGTCCTTTTAGAAATGTTACACTGAAAAATCAACACTGACCAATATGCTGTGAGGCTGCAGTATATTGCATTGACCTTATCAATGATTAGAGGCTCACCTGTTTGAGATTGTATTGGCCCCTTCTGTCACAATTGGGGAAGTTGAGCTCGTACAGATCCTCCAGCGGTTCCCTGTTGTCATGGAAGGTCATCTTGGAGATCTCCTCCAGCACCTTGTCCATCTCCTGTTGACAATGGCTCTGAAAAGAACAGACAATATGCTGACTGTTGAACTAATACACCTTCAACTCAGCACCATCCCGTACATAGCGTTGAGCCAGTAACTGAAAGGCTGCTGGATCGAGTCCCCGAGCTGACAAGGTAAAAAAATATGTTGTTCTGCCCCTGAGCAAGGCAGTTAACCCACTGTTCCCCGGGTGTCAAAGATGTGGATGTCGATTAAGGCAGCCCCCCGCACGTGCCTTAAGGGGTTGGGTTAAATGCGGAAGGCATTCAGAAGGCATTCAGTTGTACAACTGACTAGGTATCCACCTTTACCTTTCCCTTAAATAAGTGATTGAAATGTATGACGGGTGCACAGTGTGACAGAGCTGAGGGCTGTGTTTTGCCGGCCTATTTATACTATACAGTAGTGTATGACAGCCATCAAAGTGGATCAGTGTGTCCTCCAATGGTTTGGTCTGGGACAAGAGGGGGGCATGACCCGCCAGGGTGCTTATCTGGACCTTACAATAACATATGGATGCTAAGTTCCCACACATTCTATTGAGGGAAGGAGGAGCTTTTAACGTCTCATCTCTAGATGGAGTAAATAATGATCTCACTATATCTACCTCAAACTCCAAACACTCATATTAACAGGAAACCCATCTTTAACACTCCATTTCACCAAACCCCAGGCTGGAACATTTTTGATTTGTCATTTTAGTTGTCCCTCCACAAC